>NC_089742.1:27158347-27265847 GCF_040412425.1 Macrobrachium rosenbergii | reverse complement strand
CGCCAAAGTGGAATAGGATTCACAGGTGAGTGAGAGAGAGAGAGAGAGAGAGAGAGAGAGAGAGAGAGAGAGAGAGAGAGAGGAATTGGGGACAGGGGGAAACCAACTAGACTCGGATATTCGAATGCTCAACTGATATTTAGAAATTTAATGTAGCTTTATGTCTGTCAAGGCCACCGAAAACAGATCTACCTTTCGGTGGTCTCGGTATAAAGCTGTATGAGCCGTGACCCATGAAACTTTAACCACGGCCTGGTGGTGGCCTGGCCTATATCGTTGCCAAACGCATGATTATGGATAACTTTAACCTTACATGAAATAAAAACAACTGAGGCTAGAGGGCTGCAATTTGGTATGTTTGATGATTGGAGGGTGGGTGATCAACATACCAATTTGCAGCCCTGTAGCCTAAGTAGTTTTGAAGATCAGAGGGCGGAAAGAAAAAGAGCGGACGGACTGACTAAGCCGGCACAACAGGTTTCTTTTCAGACAACGAAAACGGGATAAACACATAAATTAATAAATGAATAAATATAAAAACTCTTGGTGAACATCTGAAATTCCCTTTGTCTTTCCTCGACTGTATCAGGATATTACAAAGTAATGTGTTTGGTGTAATTTGACTATTAAATTAGACAAATCCTTCACCTTTTCCCTACCAAGAAGGCAGAATTACCTTCTTAAGAAGTCAGGAAGGACAGACGACAGAAGTAGAGCACAAAACAATAAAAGTAGATGGATGCAGACAGATTTGGAAAAAGGTTTACCCCCCACCCCCCCATACCGAAGTCGCGAGGAAAAAGATAAAAGAAAAAAAAGTGACGAGACACTTTCCTCTTTGGTTTCCCCTCTTCAGATATCCCTCTCTCCCCATCTCCTACCCATCCTCTACCCTCCTCTTTCCCTTCCTCTCCCCCCTTTGGTAAAGGAAGAGAGAGAGAGAGAGAGAGAAAGGACGGAAGAGGGTTTAATATGACGGAGTGGACTTGGATTCTCAACCGTTTGGATCTGATCCAGATTGCGTGTCAAGATGCGGTTTTTCCTCTCTCTCTCTCTCTCTCTCTCTCTCTCTCTCTCTCTCTCTCTCTCTCTCTGAGGAAAGTCTTCATTGTTCAAGATACACTGGCGTAAATTAATCGTGTCATCAACTTCTGTATTGGGTAAAGTCGAATTTTCATTTTGTGCCTTCTTCAGTGACCGCCCCCCTCTCTCTCTCTCTCTCTCTCTCTCTCTCTCTCTCTCTCTCTCTCTCTCTCTGGAGAGAAAAATGCGGGATTTATGCCACGGTACAACAAGTTTTTATTTTTTTTTTAGCAGATTTTGCATCTTTGAAAGTTGGTCACCGTGAAGTTTGTCCATTCTAGAGATTCCCTTTCTCTCTATCTTGCTTTATTGCAAGAAGACCTCGTTCAACCTTATTATTATAATTATTTTTATATTATAATTTTTATATATATATATATTATTTTTAGATTTTGGTTGGTTTCTACTCATGCGTAAAGGGAGGGGGAGGGGGCCAAATAGGCACCCTTTTTGAAGTTGGGCGATGTTTTGGCACTGACCTAAATAATTCATGATTGCATTTATATATATATATATTGTTATTGCAAATAGGCGATTTAAATTTGGATTTGAGGCGTTCAAAACAATTTTTTTGTTGTTTTCAATTATGAATCTTGCTTTAAAAGTTCTCAATTCCAGAGAGAGAGAGAGAGAGAGAGAGAGAGAGAGAGAGAGAGAGAGAGAGAGAGAACAATACAACTGAGATTATTTTGTGTGTGGGTATAGAGCAAAATATTTTCCTGCGAACAGAGAGAGAGAGAGAGAGAGAGAGAGAGAGAGAGAGAGAGAGAGAGAGAGAGAGAGAGAGAGAGAGCTGAATTAACATAGGTCCTTTGACCCTTCAGTGTTTACACTGCGCGTGTATATCCTTCCCAAGTTCCTGTCCCCACTGCAAGCATTTTGCAAATTAATTTTTCGGCAACATGGAGACGCCAGGTTGTTGTAGTGTGTGCCTTCTGCGCGGTTTAAGATATGAGAGAGAGAGAGAGAGAGAGAGAGAGAGAGAGAGAGAGAGAGAGATAAAAGGGGGGCAGGCACACAATACATCAGAAGCCACTATCCTTGATTAGTGTAATGGAGTCTCTCTCTCTCTCTCTCTCTCTCTCTCTCTCTCTCTCTCTCTCTCTCTCTCTTGTCTTCCATTATGGAAATTGAGGATTAAAAAAGTAAAAAAAGGTGATTCCATTCCGAAGTCTTTGAAGTAGTTTTTTTTATTTTAGATATTAGGTGTAAGAGAAATGCACACACACATATATATACAGTATATATATACATATACAATATGCGTATATGTACGTATTTCAGATGAAGTGTTGTATGTATGTGTGTGCGTATTTGATGTATGTATATATTTGTATATATACATACACATACACATACACACATCACACCCCCTTAGTCTTCAGAGTTTCTGAAAACGAAAAACCGTGTATCTGGCATCTTTATGTAATAGCTTTTGGTGGCGGGGGAGAGATTTGGCTGGAAAATGGGAGGGGGAAATATATTTGGTGGGGAAACTTCTGGATATTGGTGGTGGTGGCTCTCTCCTCTCCCCCTCCCTCCCCCCTCTCTCTCTCTCTCCTCTCTCTCTCTCTCTCTCTCTCTCTCTCTCTCTCTCTCTCTCTCTCTCTCTCTCTCTCTCTCTTTCTCCCCTCCTCCCTTCCCTTCTCCTCCCCTCTCCTCTCTTTCCCCTCCCCCTCCCCCTCCCTCCTTTTCTCCCCTCTTCCCTCCTTTTCTCTCTCCCCTCCCTCCCCATCCCCCCCGTGTCTCTTGCTTTAATTGGAGACTTCTATTTTCTGCACATAATTAATTGCTCAGGTTAGCATTTTATTTTAAAGGGTCCATGAAAGAGAGAGAGTGAGAGAGAGAGAGAGAGAGAGAGAAAGAGAGAGAGAGAGAGAGAATATATGTTACGGAATGTTGTCATTAAGTAAAATAGTGATTATTATTATTATTATTATTATTATTATTATTATTATTGTTATTATTATTATTATTATTATTATTATTATTATTATTATGAAGCTAAAGAGAATGATTTCTGAAAACCATCTTGAATTCCAAGTAGGAAGTGAATTTCTTAATAAAAAAATTATTATTATTATTATTATTATTATTATTATTATTATTATTATTATTATTATTATTATTACACCGTTTTAAATTGTGAGTTCAACAACCAGCACTCGCCAACAACAAAAGGCCCAAGTAAATAAAATAAAATAAAATAAAATGAAATAGATAAATAAAAGGCTTTAGACTCTCGTCGAAGGCAGTTGATCGACTTCAATCTTCCATTCCACTGTCCATCTGGGGCGATTGACATCTGTCGAATCGGATGGAATCAGAGAGTAGCACCCACCTTTTGGGGGGGAGAAGGGGAGAGGGTTGGAGAAGGGGGAAGGGGAGGGGGTTGGAGAAGAGGGAAGGGGGAGGGAAAGGGGTAGGGGTGTGTGTGTGTATGTGATGCTGTTGGTGTCAATGCAAGCACCGAGCTGTCATCGTCTTGCTTTTTGGGGGGGGAGAGGGGGTGATGCTTTTGGTGCGTCATTGCAAGCACAGAGCTTTCGTCGTCCTTTTTTTGTTTTATCTTCGATGCAAAATCGATTGATTTTTTCGAGAATTACTCTTTTTTTTTATTTTTTTTTCTTCGATGCAAAATGGATTAACTTTTCTAAGAATTTTTTTATTTTTTTTATCTTCAATGCAAAATGGATTGATTTTTCCAAGAATTTTCTTTTTTATTTTATCTTCGATGCAAAATGGATTGATTTTTCCGATAATTTTCTTTTTTCTTTTTTTCTTAGATGCAAAGTGGATTGATTTTTCCCAGGATTTTTTTTTATTTTTTTTTTATCTGCAAAATGGATTGATTTTTCCGAGATTTTTTTTATCTTCAATTTTTCTGTTTTTTTTTTTTTAATGTTGACTTGTCGATTCCCAGAACTGAAATGAATTGGATGATGAGTTCATTACTCATTTATTTGTGTAATTTTCTTTATTTTATTATTTTTTTTTATTCTTCAGATTTATTTTATTATTTTTTTTTATTCTTCAGATTTATTTTATTATTTTTTTTTATTCTTCAGATTATACCGGGTTGCATTTCCCCGAGATGTAACCGAGTACCGGCACCTTTCCCTGAAAAAAGTACGACGCCTTATCTTAAAAACTAACCATAGAATTTTCTTGAAAATGATCTCATTATGTTTCCCACACCCAAATTCCAGGAAGAGCCAAATTTAACCTAACCTAACCTAACCCAACTTAACCTAACCTAGGGTCATGGCAAAGAAACCTGGGCTGGTGCGATACAAGCATACATCTCAGGAATTTGCCACCGGGTTCTTATTTAGTTGAGACTGCGACGCCAGTTTTAGTAACCGTAAATCAATCAGTCAATCAATCAGACTTGTACCGTGCTGGTATCGAAAATAAACCCCTGAAAAAAAAAAAATTGGCATTTTTTCTGCGAAATAATATCCTTAAAAAATTAAGCCCTTATTAGCCAAATACTGTAATCAGAATTGGCATTTTTGATGAAATACCATACAAAATTGGCCTTTTATTTTTTTCAACAAATTAATGCCCATCAAAATTGTCCTTTTTAACACAATACCTTTGAGAAATGGCCTTTTTAACAAAATACCCTAAAAAAATTTCCTTTTTAACAATATAATACCCTTCTAAAATTCAAAAATTACATTACCCTTTAAAAAAATTGGCCTTTTTAACAAAACACAACTTAAACATTTTTTAACAAAATCATACCCTTTTAAAAAAACTGGCCTTTTTAACAAAATACCCTAAAATAATTTAACAAAATACCACCCCTTTAAAAAATGCGGCCTTTTTAACAAGATACCCTAAAATAATTTAACAAAATATCACCCCTTAAAAAAACTGGCCTTTTTAAACAAAATAATACCCAACTTGGTGGGCTTGGAACTGGTTAAAACGTGCGGGATAAAAAATCTAGGGATTTAAGTAATTCAGCGTGTTCTCAGAGTTTGAAGTTCCACTCCCTCCCCCTTCCCCTCCCCCTCTCCTCCCCCTCTCCCTCTCCCTCTCCCTCTCCCTCTCCCTCTCCCTCTCCATCTCCCCTTCCCTCCCCCTTCCTCTCCCCCCTTCCCTTGGCTGAGCTGGAGTTTTTGGGAAAAAGAGAAGACGGGGAAAGGAAATTCCCCTCCACTTCCCAAAGGATGGCTGAGGTAAGACTCCGGCTCTCTCTCTCTCTCTCTCTCTCTCTCTCTCTCAGAAAATGTTTATTGACATGACATATGACATAGGCGTCTAGAAAGAAAATAACGTTTGAATCTCTCTCTCTCTCTCTCTCTCTCTCTCTCTCTCTCTCTCTCTCTCTCTCTCTCTCTCTCACTCTCACACACACAATGTTTATTGACCTGTCCCAGCTGTCTGAAAGACAGTTATGTAGGATATGTATAGCCAATATACTTTATTCTTTAAGAAATCGTCTAGAAGGAATCAGTGATTTTGAGACGGATAGAAACAAATAAACAAATCAAAAGAACAACTAGACAGTTTATGAAGAACTTAAAGATTAATTAGTCATTAAAAGAGCTAAATAAAACACAATACAATCCCACGATCTCAGTCTCCTCTTGAAAATGAAATTTTGATTAAATATTTTATAATAGTTCTCCATGTTGAATGGAATGGAATACAGGATTTTTGGGGTCCAAGGCCAAGCTAAGCTGGGACCTTTGAGGTCATTCAGCACTGAAAGCGAAATTGAGAGTAGAAAAGGTTTGAAAGGTGTAACAGGAGGAAAACTGTGAAACAATTGGTAGGAGAGGGTTGAGGAAAGTAAGATGGAAGAAAGAGAATATGAAAGGAGGTACAGTAAAAGGAATGAAAGGGATTGCAGCAGCTAGGGGCGTAAGGAAGGGGCGCTGCAAAGAACCGTTTAAATAATGCCTACCTTTCGTTCCTTTTACTGTACCTCCTTTCATATTCTCTCTCTTCCATCTTACTTTCCAGCCTCTCCTAACAACTGATTCATAGTGCAACTGCTTTGAGGTTTTCCTCCTGTTACACCTTTCAGACCTCCTTTGCTCTCAATTTCCGTTTCAGCGCCGAATGACCTCATAGGTCCCAGCGCTCGGCCTTTGGCCTAAATTCTATCTTCAATTCCCTTCAATTTTAGTTCAGCTTTTGGGGTTTTAACGAGACTTAATTGCGTTCGTTTAAGTGCTTGTTGTTTTGTTTAAATATATTTTTGCCTTTTGATTGTTTAAAAGTAAGTTAAAACTAGTATAAAGATATGTTTCAGGATTGTTTAAAAGGTAGTTGAAACTAGTAAAGATAAGTTTTATGATTGTAAATATATTTTTGCCTCAAGATTGTTTAAAAGTAATTTAAAACTAGTAAAGATACATTCTAGGATGGTTTAAAATGAGGTTGAAACAAGTATTGATATGTTTTGTGATTGTTTAAAAGGAAACTGAAATAAGCAAAGATATTTTATGATTGTTTAAACATCCTATTAAAATTTTTTCAAAAAACAAACAATTTAGAAGATTAAACAAATTCATCTATAAAATCCTTTTTGTTAACATACAGAAGATATAAAGTATAAAAATAATTAATTTAAATGCTAAAACAATTTTATCTTTCAAATCCTTTTAAATTGCATAAAAAATATTATGAAAATCGGATATAAAATTTCTTTGACACAAATCACGAGAAATAAGATCTTTCATATTATTACACTCAACCCTCCCCCCCTCCCCCGTCATCTTAAACAATCAGTGTGGTGCCTTCCCCTGCGCGCGTGCGCGCTCTTTCCTTGCGTGCTCGGACTGGCAGTAAAGGACGGAAGGTATACACGAACTTAAGAAGCAGAGAGAGAGAGAGAGAAAGAGAGAGAGAGAGAGAGAGAGAAATTGTGAAGGAGAGTGAGAGAGAGAGAGAGAGAAATTGGAGGAAGGGGAGAGAGAGAGAGAAATTGGAGAGAAGGGGAGAGAAAGACAGAGACGAGATGAGAGGAGATTGGTGGTGAAGGAGAGAGAAATTGGAGGAAGGAGAGAGAGAGAGAGAGAGAGAAATTGGTGGTGAAGGAGAGAGAGAGAGAAATTGGAGGGGAAGGAGAGAGAGAGAGAGAGAGAAATTGGAGGCGAAGGAGAGAAAGACAGAGACGAGATGAAGGAGAGAGAGAGAGAGAGAAATTGGAGGTGAAGGAAAGAGAGAGAGAGAGAAAGAGAGAAATTGGAGGGGAAGGAGAGGGAGAGAGAAAAAAAAAATTGCAGTTGGATGATTCTTTTTAAAACATGCAAGCAAACCCTTTTGCTTTTGAAAAACCATGCTTGCATAAATGCACAAAAGACGAGCAACTCAGCTTGGCAATCCTCGGGGACACCCTATAGTAGTAGTAATCCTACTGTCAGCTTTTCGGATCGCAATATCCTTCGTAGGAATTTAAAAGCTATTTTCTGACTTTATGTTGCTTTAAAGATGTTCCTTTACTAAGAAGTATATTATATATATATATATATATATATATATATATATATATATATATATATATATATATTTATTTATATATTATATTTTAATTTATTGATATAGAATTTAGTAATGTTTTAGATTGTTACTTTTATTTATGTTTTTATATTTAGTCATTTTGTAATTATTTCAAATGTTGGTTATATAATTCCTCGTGGAAAGAGCTGCTAATAATAATAATAATAATAATAATAATAATAATAATATTAATAATATTATTATTATTATTATTATTATTATTATTATTATTATTATTATTATTATTATTTCCCTCCCATGACAAGAAACCTTCCTCCCGTTTAAAGACAGAACAATGATCCCCAATATTTAATTAAAATACATCCCATCTCCCATCCTTTTTCCATCTTCTTTTCGGGCCTGGTCTAGTTAAGCGTACAGTGTCACCCCATGCCGTCGGCCTCTGCATAAAAAAAAAAAAAAATTTTCAATATAAAAAAGCAAGCGGTAATAGGAAGCTTCTAACTAACAGTTGCTAAGACAGACTGCTAGGTCCTCTCTCTCTCTCTCTCTCTCTCTCTCTCTCTCTCTCTCTCTCTCTCTCTCTCTCTCTCTCACCGTTAATCCAGGCAGGTTAGAGCCGCTTCCTCATGAATAAGATATCATCCTGGGGACGCCGCCAAAGGGGCGCTATGCAACTTCTCTCTCTCTCTCTCTCTCTCTCTCTCTCTCTCTCTCTCTCTCTCTCTCTCTCCCCGAGAAGGCCTCCGAAGGGCGAGAATCGCTCGGCAGGCTAACACCATTCCCAATTTCCAAACTCCCCCTCCTCCCCCTCCTCCCTCCCCTCCTCCTCCTCTCCTCCTCCTCCTCCTTCTCCTCCCCTCCCTCCTCCTCCTCCTCCTCCTCCTTCCCCTTGACCTGCCTTCCTTCCCCCTCCCTCCCCTTCCTACCCCTCCCCCCAGGCCCAAATGTTGCATGTTAGTTTCTGGAAAGAGGCAAGTTTGAAGATGGTATTGAGACACACCAACCAACTCCTCCCCTTCCCCCTCCCCCTTCCCCCTTCCCCCTTCATTCGATTATTGGCCGTATTGCCGGAGGTGCTAAAGGGGAGAATGGCTTGCTTTGTTTCGGCTTGGCTCTCTCTCTCTCTCTCTCTCTCTCTCTCTTTTCCCCTCTTACCTCTCCCTCCCTCCCTCCCTCCCTCTGTCTCTTCCGCGAGGGGCTGAAATAAGACCCGAGGCTTATTGAACCAATTTCTTGCCCTAGGATACTCTTGGTGATTCGCTCATCATCATCATCATCATTATCATAATCATCATCATCATCATCATCACTACTACTACTACTACTACTATTACCACTACCACCACCATCATCATTCCTTCCACTACTACTACAACTATCTTGGTGGCCACAGACGATGTTAAGTGAAAGGACACAAACCAGTAAGTGGAAGATGAAATGAAAAGAACGAGGGTAAACGGGAGGGGAAAGAGAGAGAGAGAGAGAGAGAGAGAGAGAGAGAGAGAGAGAGAGAGAGAATACCCGCTCAGCAAGATTCGTTTCAAAATTAATTTTTTTCTCTCACCTTCTTGCGTTGTTTTTTTTCTTTTAATATTTTTGGGAGTTTTTCCTTTTTTGTATTTGTTGTATCTGATCATTTTTTTCATTTTATCTTTGGTTAGTTTTGTTACAAACTTTTTTTTTATTATGTTGAATTTTGAAGTCTAATAATTTATTTATCATCCAGATGTATATTATATATACATGAAATTTGAAAAATACAACTTGCTCTTCATGGTCATGTATACATACATATGTACAAACAAACATACAAACATCCACAAATGTATGTGCATATATATATATATATATATATATATATATATATATATATATATATATATATATATATATATATATATATATCTACATATATATATATATATATATATATATATATATATATATATATATATATATATATATATAAATCTGTCAATAAACTGTTCTAGAACGCTTCTACCAAACTCCCCTCTCTTCCCTCTCCCTCATTCCCCTTCCCCCCATTCCCCCCATCCACCGACAAGTCCCAGAGTTAGTGAATCAGGAGGAAAAAGAACCGCAGACTGCCTCTCTCTCTCTCTCTCTCTCTCTCTCTCTCTCTCTCTCATTCATTAAACACGTGTCTTGCGTTGTTTGTATACTAAAGTCTGTGGGAATCGTCTTTTTTTTTAGGCATTTTTAAAGTAACTTGTCTTATTGATAAAATTGTTTTTAATGTTTTATCTTAAATGATTTTTTAATATTGAAAAATTAAATCATTTTAATGTTTTTAAAGTAAAGTCTTTCAAAGCATACAGTATTTGTTCCTATGCAGTTTTATACTGTTTCATATAAAATACTATTTTATACTATAATATTGTAACACAATACTCTTTTATGCTTTATAGTACTTTATACTTAATACAGTTTTATACTTATTACTATTATATTTAATATTTAATACTTTATGTTTTACACTTTATAGTTTATTTTACATTTTATACTATTTTATAATCTATACTATTTTATACCTAATACAATTTTATACGAAACAAATTTATACTTAATACTGTTTTATATTTTGTATTACTATTTCATACTTTATAAAGTTTTATGCTCAGTACTATTTTATACTTTATACTGTTTTATACTTTACACAATTTTATATTTATTACTATTTTATCTTTATACTATTTTATACTTTATACTATTTTATACTTTCCAGTTGAAAGAACTTAATTTTTTATATTTTATATATATATATATATATATATTTATATATATATATATATATATATGTATATATATATATATTTGCATTCGGTAAGTTATTCGAATTTCGTGCCTCTATTTACGTGGGAAATAGAGAGAGAGAGAGAGAGAGAGAGAGAGAGAGAGAGAGAGAGAGAGAGAGAGAAGGAGCCTTCTCTCTCTCTCTCCACTCTATTGAGCGGCCGAGGTCGAATAGTATATACGTGCAGGTATAAGGGGACGGGGGGGAGGAGGAGGAGCCCTCTTTCCTCTCCACCAATGGCGTGGCTCGCCTGCCGTGACGTCACACAACCTTCTAAATATAGCTCTGTGATTGGTCCGTGGCGTGAAGGCAGGGCAGAAAAAGGGGAAAGTCTGTTCAATGAGGGTTTTTTTTCTTTCCTTTTTTTCCATCTTTTTTCCCTCCTTTTTTTCGTTTAATTGGAATTGTTGCATTTAGACTGGCCACAATTTTTTTGTATTTTCAAAATAAATTTTTGAATCATTTTTTTTGGAGTATTGTAATTTTTTTTTTATAAAAGAGTGGTTCCATATTGCAGTTTACGCATGCAAATTTTGCTACGTACGAATGGTGGATTTTTATTAAATTTTTGTTAATTACATTCAAAATCATTAATATTTCTGTACTCTCAAGGAAATGCAAAATGTAGAAGATATTTCTTTTAATGTTTTAAGTAATTCCTTGCAGTTTTGGTATATATATATATATATATATATATATATATATATATATATATATATATATATATATATTGTATATATGTATATATATTACATATGTGTGTTTATTCATATGTCAGCAGTTCATTCTTCCAGCTCTCGTAAAAGGAAATCGTTTATAGCATTTAGGAAACACAAAATTCCGAAGCACTTTAGGACTACAAGACCTCGGCAGGGGGAGGGGGAGGGAGAAGGGGAAATGGGAAAGGGGGAGGGGGTTTCTGTTATTTGTAATCGCCCTCTCACGGGAGAGATTTTTATGAGTGGACGTTTGAGATATATGATTTTTTTTCTTTTGAGGATTTTACATGTCATATATTTGAAGGGATTTCTTATTTATTTTATTATTACATGAGGTGGATTTCTCTCTATTTCTGGGATGTGATGTTTTTCTTTATATTAATTCTGTTGGGTGGAATGCGTTTGAGGGGATTTCTTATTTATTTATTATTACATGAGGTGGATTTCTCTCTCTCTTTCTGGGATGTGATGTTTTTCTTTATATTAATTCTGGTGGGTGGAATGCATTTGAAGGGATTTTTCAATTATTTATCTATTTTTATTGATTTATTTGTTATTGGGTTGAATGTATTTGAAGGGTTTTTTTTATTTATTATTAGCCAAGGTAGACTTTCCTCTCTATTTCTGGGATGTGATGTTTTTCTGGGACCTATGAGGTCTTTCAGAGCTGAAAGGGAAATTGGGAGTAGAGAGGTTTGAAAAGGGTTGCTAGCAGGAGGAAAACTGTGAAACAGTTGGTAGGAAAGGTTGAGGAAAGTAAATGGAAGAAGGAGACTATGAAAGGAGGTACAGTAAAAGGAACAGACTGCTGCTTAGAAGGCCAGACCCCTCAGAATTGTCCAGTACTATTAAGGACTTGTATATACTATTTTAATCAACTGTTTTAAAGACGTGTATACTATTTTATTTGTTTTAAGGACCATTATTACTATTTTAATCAGTTGTTTTAGGGACCTGCACATATTTTAACTTTTAAGGACCTTTATGTACTATTTAAGGACCTGTACATACTATTTAAGAACATATACATACTATTTAAGCACCTTTTATGTACTATTTTTATCAGCTGTATGTCAAACATTAATAAAATTTATTTTATCTCTCTCTCCCCCCAGATGGGCGGCATGGGGAGTGGGTTCTCTGGTCCCGGGCCCGGGTTCACCATGCAGAGACCGTCCACGCCCAACATGACCAACCCCATGAACGGCATGAACAACATGATGAACAACATGATCAACAACATGGGCGGGACGATGATGAACAACATGCCCATGAACAGTATGCAGAACATGGGTCCTGGGATGAATAAGTGTATGAGTATGCAGGTAAGGGTCAAGTCTGGCAGCGAAGGTTTAGTGAAGTTTGTGAATTTTTCCTCGGCGAATTCACTCGAATTCGCTCTTTTTGCAGACGAATTATCACGTAACTTCAGTCGAAGTTATTGTTACTCCATTCGTGTGGTGCTGGCACATCTTTGGATATCTTATAAAAATGTCAGAGTTTTGCTATAACTTTTACTCTTCAGAATTTTCTGCTGTGCTTTCCAAAAAATTGAACTTCTCATCTGTGCTCTCTATTTAGACATTGGAAAACCTCTTAAATGCTCAAATAAAAACAACTTAAAATTCTTGTTTGTGCTGTGTGATGTAGACGCCATGAAATCTTTTAAAAACTCAAATGAAAAATTCTCAAATAAAAAATTTTCATTCATCACTAAACCATTAATCATCTGATTCCAAATAAAAATGTCTAATTTTCCACCCACAGCCAAGTATGGGCATGATGTACCAGAGAGGTATGGGTCCCGGCAGTGGGCCGGGTGGAGGTCGAACTGGGCCCTACCCTAACCCTGCCATGTTCATGGCCCAGAAGAGGGCAGCGCAAGGCCAGTTCACTCAGCCGCCCATGGGCCAAATGGGGCAGATGAACCCACAGGTAAGACGGTGAATCCCCTAAAACATTTTGTGGTTTTTGGTGGGTAGAATTCTTGGTATATGTTCATTCCAGTTCAGGTAGATGCTTTGAAAGGTAGATTCATAATGGCAGTACTGCAAAAACACAGGTGTGATTGGTAATCCACTTTTTTTTCACAAAAATGTACTGAAACTTAGTCAACCTTTAGAAGTCATAAAAATCTAAAAAGCTCTTCATAATTTAAAATGCATACCTGTGACTTTCCATGTAAAATCGTGGTTGGCTTTAGGAAGCAGTGTACTATTATTATTTATTATGTTAAGGAATTTATTTTAAAAGTATTTACAAAAAATTAATAGTATTGTAAAAACGTGATTCGTGTGAAATTAAGCGAACTCTTCTCGTGGTCCCTGAGGAGTTCTCCCTCCTTTCTCATCCTTCACTTTCTCCCCCACATCCGCTCAATACTAATTTCAATCGCTGCAAAATAGAGAATCCCCTTCCCCCACCCTCCCCCTCATCCTCAGCCTCTTGCAAGAATAGGTGATGGGGGCCTTGAATGAAGGGTTACTAGAATGGGGATGGGGAAAAGAATTAGGAAAGTTTTGCTTTTTTCAATTTGTTGGTGCTAAATGCTTAGTGACTATAGTACACAAGATTAAATAATGGAATAGAAGGGATAGGATATAGTATATTTAAAGATTAAATAATGGATTAAAAGGGGTAGGATTCAGTGTATTTATATTATACGTACTGCAATGACATCTAGTCAGACTTCTTGTAGTCGGTCTTTACATGCGATTTGACATCCTCCTGCAGTTACAGAAATACTTCAAAATGTCCACTTACCAATTTACCTTTCCTCCAAACAGGGCATGGGCATGGGCATCAGAGCTGGCACTGGATACCCAGTGCAGCAGCCCCTACCCTCCCAGTTCCCCCCAGGTCAGGGGATGAGGCCTGCCATGCGTCCCGGTGGCTGTGGACCGGGTGGACCTCCTTTCAACCAGGGCCAGTTTTACAACCAACAGTACAATAATTTTAGTAACCAGTACAACGAGATGGGCCCCATGGGTCCCATGAATGGGATGAGCAGTATGAATGGGATGAACAATATGAACGGCATGAACAGCATGGGGGCCAGCATGGCGGGCGGGATGAACGCCATGGGACCTCAGATGGGAGGCATGACCATGACCACCATGAGTTCCACCGGCATGACGCCGGGCGCAAGTAGTGCGATGAACACCCCCATGAACAGTGGTATGAACAGTATGAACACTGGTATGACCTCTATGAATAGTGCAGCAATGAACACAATGAACAGTGCCGGAATGAACACAATGAACAGTGGCATGAACAGTTCGATGACGAGTGCTATGACCATGACCAGCCAGATGAACAGCAACACGGGGAGCAACATGAACTCTGGAATGGCCAGCATGAACACGGGGATGGGTGCTATGAATGCAGCAGCAGCTGGGATGAACAACATGGCCAGGTAAGGATGTGGAAACAGTCCGTTCACCAGACGAGGCAAATTTTAATTTCATGGTTAACCTAACAACACTATTGAGTCATCCACTGACACCTCAGTTAATAGAAAGACTAAATCCCCAGTACTGACAAACTTTCCTTGAATCCCCACTAAATCTCTCGGTTGGGATTGATATTTTATATAATACAGTACAATACTCTATGTGAAACAAGTTAGTTCGTAGTAATGATTTGTTGTGCTAATTGATACATAACCAGTACATACTGTAGTGCACATATTTTACACCAGATATGTAAGTGACTTGTACAGTCTAGCCGATGACACACCAGTCAGCAGTAAATTGTGACAAGTTTAGATGACTCAGCAGTAAGGACTGTGCTTAGGTTATAACATTAAAACTATTTTTCATTTCATTGGATTATTTTTAATGTTGATCATGCCAAGACACTTTACATTTCTGTAGGTTTTTAAGAACTTACGGGTTTCATTTTTAATGAAAAGGTGGGACACTCACTGTTAATTTTGTAGGTTTTAGGGATGACATTTAGACTCCCTAGATGTCTGTGTAAACAATGTCGTGTAATTTTCTTATAACAAAACTATTTATATACCAGCAGGAGCATGAGTGGCTCGTCGGCAAACGTAGCCAACGTTGGCAATGTCGGCAGCAGTTACCAGCACTCCCCCATTCCTGGAAACCCAACTCCTCCCCTAACCCCTTATATGAGTCCACCATATGCTAATCAAGCAGACGTCAAACCTGACTTATCCGAGTTGAAACCACAAATAGCTCACAGTAAGTGTCTTTATTGAATTTTGCCCTTTTGTCGGCATAGAGTGCGAAATGATATACTACATGATTAATGGTAATTATATCGTGGAGGCCTCTGTGTCTTATACACCATTGAAACCACTTTCTTTGAACTGGTGCCTCATCTTGATATCTCTGCCCTTTTGATCCTGCAGAAGATGACGAACTGCGGCTGACGTTCCCTGTCCGTGATGGGATAGTTCTTCAGCCCTTCAGATTGGAGCATAATTTAGCTGTTTCCAATCATGTCTTCCACCTCAAACCCACTGTATATCAAACGTTAATGTTCAGGTATATATTTCTTGTTAATGTTTCCATACTTAGGGAGAGACTACATGGTATTCAGTTACTTTGGGTTTTTGAATACTGTTGGGTATTTTCATCTAATAGTTTGAGATGCACGTCAATAATTTTTCAGGTACTGTACTAGTGTAAAAGAATCGACATTAAAAATACCAATCATTCTCTCTTACAGATCAGACTTAGAGCTACAATTGAAGTGTTTCCATCACGAGGACAGACAAATGAACACCAACTGGCCAGCAAGTGTTCAGGTTTCTGTCAATGCAACCCCTCTAAATATTGACCGAGGGGAACAGAAGACTTCGCACAAACCCTTGTACATTAAGGGAGTCTGTCAACCAGGAAGAAACACCATCCAAATCACTGTTACTGCCTGCTGCTGTGTTAGTACTTTGAGATCTGTAGTTCTTCAGTTTTTATACAGTATAGTCAGTGAACTGATACAATCATTACAGTTACACATGGTGAATTTATGTAGCCTAGGCAATTGGTGCTACACCAGAATGATATCTCAGAATTAAATGAATTAATTCTAAGTATTAATGACCAAGAGGTCCATAATTTACATTAATACTAAATTGGCAAGGTTCACTAAGTACTTTTAACTTTCATTTCAGTCTCATCTCTTCGTACTGCAGTTGGTACATAGACCAAGTGTCAGGTCGGTGCTACAAGGTCTGCTACGTAAGAGAATGTTACCTGCTGAACACTGTGTTACCAAAATCAAGCGTAACTTTAACTCGGTTGCTGCTACGAATGGTGCAATAAATAGTTCGGAAGGTGATGGCGTAGAACAGACTGCCATCAAAATATCCCTAAAATGTCCCATCACTTTCAAACGGATAACATTGCCAGCCAGAGGGCATGACTGTAAACATATACAATGCTTCGATCTGGAATCTTATCTTCAAATGAATTGTGAAAGAGGGGCATGGCGATGTCCAGTGTGCAAGTAAGTATATACAGTTTACTGAAAAACCTTCCAGTGTTGAGGTCATTGCAAGTTGTTTTCGATATTCTGCTACATTACGAATTTTAAATTTTTCATCCTCCCAAGGCCCCAGATGTTTGAAAAATTAGTGCCATTTGATTTTTACAGAATTTTAAATCCAAAAAGGGTCGATTCAGTGCTGTTCATGAGAAATAAGCAATGATAAAAGGTCATTTTACTAAATAAATTTCTCTTTTCTTAGCAAAACGGCGTACCTGGAAGGGTTAGAGGTCGACCAGTACATTTGGGGCATAATAACCACCTTAGCCAGTTCTCCCGTTGAAGAAGTCACCATGGATTCATCAGCATCTTGGAGGGTAACCAGTTCATCTGGGATGCCTGGTACCCCCGGCGTCAAAGATGAGGAGACGGATGCATGCATGAAGAGATGGAACAAAGCCATGTCTCCCGGAAGTATGACTTTGCCAACGATGAGCAACATCGATATGGGACAGTCCATGAGCCCATACGTTCCTCCAGACATGAACAGTGAGTTGGGATCAGAGAATCTTTACTTTTGGGGTCATCTTTATGTGTGTCAAAATATTCAAATGCAATCAGTTGCCTAATGATTATTAGGCAACTGAAAAATTTATAATAATATTATAAGTTGATTATTTATATAAATACAGTTCTCCTTTGGAGATTAGTGCTGTCAGTGTACCTCCTGCAGTGCCCTGTAGGCATTATATACTCAGGTTCTTAGCACCATTCCTTTGACCCCTAATTGCAACTCCTTTCATTCCTCTTACCGTACCTCCATTCATATTCTTTCAATTCCATCCTCCATTCATATTCTTTCAATTCCATCTTACTTTCCACCTTCTCCTAACAAAAATATCCATTGCTGAATGACCTTAGTAGGTCCCAGCGCATGGTCTTTGGCCTAAATTTTATATTCAAAATTCATGTAATAAATACAATTTGTATTTATTTGTCATTGCAGGCATCAACAATGGGTCAATGATGAACATGATGGGTATGGGCAACAATGGGAACGGACCGGGTATGTCACGATCTACCTCCCAGTTTGACCTCAGCTCAGATTTCACGAGCGGAGGAGGGCCGCTCTCACAGCTTAGCGAATCCGTCAACAAGATGGATCCCTTAGGTGCAATGGAAAAATCTGTGAAGGACCAGATGGTACCTCATATGGGACCACCACAAACCTCCTCCACCACTACCTCCACCTCCACCTTAGCTGCGCAATCCGCAGCAGCTTCCTCCATCACCACCACCACCACTTCTTCATCATCATCACAATCATTGTGCTCCACTACCACTGCCACAGCCACCACTTCATCCACCACACCTGCATCATCCACAGCACAGGTAATAATAACAACTACTACACCTGTGTTTTGTTCACTGTGCAATATTGAGAGTACAATCATAAGCATAGTTTGAGTATAAATGACTTTTATTATAGGAAAAAAACAGCAACTAGATAAATGATGATAAATCAGTATCGACCTTTGGAACTTGAAAAACCACAAATTGGAGAACAAATCTATTCAAAGGCACATCCAGTCTTGGAAGTCATGTTCCCTCTTCAGTGTGGAAACTGTATAATCCAGCTAGTTGGATTTTAATGTCTCCCCACTAAGGAGGGAGAATGACACTCAGAAACTGTGTGCCTCTAAATATATTTATTTTCCATTTTGTGTTTTTCTTCAAGCAGAGGATAAATTTACAATGCAAAATAGTAGTAGAAGTGTATGTAAGTTCAATAGTGTTTTGCAAATGAATGTCAGACAGAGTTATTCTTTTGAGCAAAAGCATAAATACTTGAAGACACTATTTTTAGCTGAAAACCTTGTCAAATTTTTAGAATAAGATTGAGTAGCCTGTGAGTTTCCGTAACTTCTACTGATGCTCTTAAGTTTATTTTAGTTGTAGTACAAAGATGTGTAGAATACATGAACTTGAACTAAAATGAAATTTTCCGAATGTTCAGCAGCCGAGTTCAAGCAGTGGGACTGGGCTGCCTCACACTCCTCATACGCCACACACTCCGCATACACCACATACTCCTGGGGGAGCCGGGGGCCCTCCGAGTGTCCCATCAACAAGTAAGTAGTCCTTTTGTACACACAAGTACCTGTGGAAATACAATAGGATCCCTTAGTGTGAGAAAGAAACCGTGCAAAATAGAATGCTTTAAATAAATTTAGCCATTTCTTTATATTAGCTAAAATTGGGTTACGTAATTATCAAGTTTATGAGTAATATAAAAAAACTACATAACTATTAGTTGTTTCGACATGTATACAAGCCCACACTTTCATGTATGGAGTAATCTAGGTATTTCTTTACATAAAAAACAAAATTTTAAAAGTAATTTGTATTTTTCGTAACATACAAACCTTAAGTTCTTTATGTTAGGATTCAGCTTATGAAGTTTTGCATTTGTGTAGAAAAAAACCTGAAGGAATGACCAATAGGTTAATCTGCACAACAGTACAAACAAATATGTTCTTAGCAATTGCTGTCTTACAAAGTTGTTTCCCTTGAAAGGTACTTGCAGTAATCCCTGCAACAGCAGCAGCAGCAGCAGCAACAACAGTAACACCAACACTACAAACAGTACTAGCACCACTGAAAGTCAGCACAATACATGCAATGAAATTAGTGACCTTCCTACTTTAAGTTTCGATCCTTTGGATGCTGACGGAAGTGGTCAGGATGGACTGGATGTAAGCGTAAGTATTTCAGAGTTGCAAGTTGTTGTACCCTTAAGTTTTATATAATTTTTAAATTTGACTTTGTTTCATACAGTTTTTAAACACTGAAATTTTGATATAATTGCCACAAGACTTAATTGCAAATTATATTGTTAAAAATTGGTGATAATTGCAATACTGCACACTAAAATTATTTTTAAAATGTACTCTAAGTACCAGCCAAAAATATGTAACTGCCACGACTTTAAAATTTGTGATAATTGAAATTATACTTTTCACTTCATACAGAATGTTTAAATCTAAATACATTTAGTGTTGATTGCATTGGGTTTAAAATACATTAAAAGTTGTAACAGGAATGTGAAAACTTACCGAAAGTACTTGTAGTTATGGACATGCTTTTCCAATTTTAAACTCTCTTTTCCAGGTATTCAACAGTGGCGTAGACCCCATGGATCCACTGGAATTATTGTCCTATCTTGAACAACCCGATTACAACACTCCGCCCTCTTCTGGTGCATCCTCTCAAGGTCAGGGGGCTGGTAACACTCCTGCGGGTGCTGGACTTTCCTCCGCTCACGATGCTGACGATATACTCGCACTCTTTGAGTGAAGGAGACTCGCGTAACTAGCGAAAGAGACAAAAAAAAAAAAAAAAAGAATTCAGGTGCTGGATAGACTTATATCTGTGTTTGTGATCTTGGATTAGATGAAAAATACAAATTCATATTTAATATACAAAATGAAAAACTAAAAAAAGTGTAAGGAAGAACTGTGATATTATGTGGATTTAAGAGAAAAAACTTATGCAATTGCAGATGCATCTTAGTGGAATGTATTTCACAGTCTTCAAGAGAGAAATTATTATGGGTGTTAGTGGTGAGACCCTCCGTGATACATGTTTTAATCTGATGTGGAAGCACAGTTACTGCACATCCTATCAAGGGAAACATTATTGCTGCTGCAGGATGCAGGAAGACCACAGTGATACGTAGAGTTAATTTTAATTTCTTAGTCGGACAATAGTGAGAACAATCTGATTTGTAGTACTTACAAAAAAAGGATGGTGCAAATCATGGTTATTTACAACCAGTGAACCAAGGTTATCCTCTTCTGTGGTGTTTTATACTTGTGAACACACTCGGGTAAATCCTCACATCGGGGTTATTTTGGTAAAGGAGAGAGAGAGAGATGTATTCCACTGTAGAGACCGTTCGTTCGTGTTTAGCTCCGATGAACTTTCTGAAGATTATCCCAGTGAGTAGTTAGGTTGACAAGTTTTGTAGAATTATTGTGGCTATGCAAAGATGTCCACAGTAGTGTTGTTTCAAAATCAATCATGACATCAAAATGACAAGTGTGCAATTTGCATAATATTGTCTTCATTAGGAATTTGCAATTTTAGTCCCATGTTGTTTGTTGCGAGTTCTAGGCCCAAACGAACAACGTGAAGAGAAGCATGTATCTCCGTAGGTCCCCAGTCGCATGTAAATAACTCTCTGAAGATCGACACGAGAGTCTGAGAATCCATCTGAGTGAATGCCCCAGCATTAATGTGAAGTTATTTTTCAGTTAATGACTTTGTCCTGAAAGAAGGGGAGTGAGTGAGTGAGCGAGCATTTTTGTGTAAATGCGAATACGAATCCCAAGAAATTTCTCTTGAGTGTTGTTGTGAGATGCAGTGTGATATTTCTGGCTGCACAGGTTTATGGGTGGTTTACTGTCTAGACGAATTATTATTGCATTTATTTATAGGGTACTCCTGTGTGCCTGTCAGCCTAATTTGTGTAAATAGCTGTGTACAGAAAAAAATGTCGTTTTATTTATCTCACCTGGTCTCGCCCTTAGAGTCCTACGCATTGTCTAAGCTTTAATCCCTAGCTCTGTCTTCACCACAGGACCTTTAGGATACAGTACACCACCGCAATGATCGACTCCATCCCACTGCCTAGGCAACAACAAACTGAAAGCTTGGGTTTGCTTTGGGACACTTTAGAGTCACAACCTCATCCTGGCTATTATACGAACTCTGACTTCAGAGGAATTCTCTCATATGTTTATACATTATCATTTTTATGTTTCGTTTTTTTTATTATTATATTTACATCTTAACCATGCGAGTGCTTCTTAAATCCTCATTCAACTGTGTTCCTATCTATGGTTAAGCATATTTTTGTTGCAATGCATCACACACTACTATTTTTTTCCTCTGAAATCAAAGTTACGAGAGGCTTCATACATACTCTGTTGACCGTCAAAGTGTGCTGAAGCGGAAATGAAATGTGTCATTTTTATGAAGAGATAGATTTAATATGCACTTATAAACTGAATCACTGAAAGTGTTTTTATGTAATGTGTACAAAGAAAAGTGGTTTAATATGTGATCTCAAGATTTGTCATTTTTAAAAACAAAGTTATTTAGAGAAATTCATACAGTGAATTTTTAAAAGCTGTTAGCGACTGTCAAAGAGTCTGTGTAAGCCATCACTTCTCATGTAAACTGTACCAGAAAACTTAAAAGATAGTTTCTAACTCAGAAATGGCGTTTCATTCTACCTAACTTTATCAACAGTACTAGCTTAAAACTGCAAAATAAAATTTAAATTTATTCAAAATTTAAAATTTCTAATTAATTTGAAGCCAGAAGAACAATATTCAAGAAAAGCGCATACTATTTGAACTGATAATAAACTCAATATTTCCATGTGGCTTTTCACAAATTAAACAAATAGAAAAAAACAGCAAACAAAATTAAACTGCCGATAAAATCAATATTTAAAAATGGCTATCTTCAGCAAATTTTCAATAAAAATTAACTAAAATTTTTTAAATAATTTCAAGCCAGAAGAACAATATTTAAGAAAAAAACAGTAAATGAAATTTATTAAACTGCTGATAAAATCAATATTTCAAAGTGACTGTTTTAGCAAATTTAAAATTACAAATTTAAAAATTTTTTAAATTTAATTTAAAGCCAGAAGAACAAACATAAGCAGAAACAGCTAACAAACTAATTAAACTGCCGATAAAATCAGTACTTCCAAACAGCTTTTTTTTTAGCAAATTGCATAAACCAATTTGTAAAACGAATGAACACAACATGACATTTTTATTCTAAAATAATGTTTAACACATACTTACCTGTTAGTTACATATAGCTTTAGTCTTTGACGTCCACGGCAAAATTTCAAAACGCGAGGCAGCGCAGTCCGAATATCGGGTGATCGCCCTTACCTGCCCTCTGTCGGGTACTAGGAACTATTCCAACATGCTTCAGAATAATTTGCCTACCTGTCCCCGTGGGGAGGAGGGTGGAGGGCTTTCATATATGTAACTAACAGGTAAGTATGTGTTAAACATTATTTTAGAATAAAATGTCATTTTAACACATACAACTTACCTGTTAGTTACATATAGCTGATTGACACCTTTAGGAGGTGGGGCAATGACAGCTAAAAAGAGTTGTTGGAAACATTAAGGTTATTAATGTAGAAAATTTCTTAGTTCCTCACCTGCTAAGGTAGCTGATTCCACAGTTACTGCCTCAGTAACCTGCTATCCTTAGAGCAACCGCTGGGTATAATGACCTGGTCGCAGATTGCTTAAGCTGGGTATCAGTCACCTAGGACATGGCCGTGACAATACCACAAGTATGCCCCTGCTCAGGGCGCAGCACAAACATCATGAATTACAAAAGGGTCACCCAACACCAAAGAAAAAGCATAACCATAAAAACCAAAACCAACTGTGGGGTAAAACTATCCAACACTTACCCTCACAGACAACCGTAAAAACCTTCACACTCCAAAAAACAAGTAAGTAAGGTAGGTTAATCCTCCTTTACCCCTTTACCCATTAACCGTGCCAGATACAACAAAGGGCCCTAACGTGCTGCACTCATCAAACACTGTCTGCACTTGCGAGAGATAATGCAAAGCAAATACAGACTTACATCTCCAGTAGGTTGCTTGAACAATATCTTGAAGGGAGAGGTTCCTTTTATAAGCGAGAGAAGTAGAGATAGCCCTCACTTCGTGAGCCTTCACTTTCACATTTTCAAATCATTCTCTGAAATATTGGAGTGAGCTTCAGAAATCAGATCTCTAATAAAAAAGGACATGGCATTCTTGGACATCGGTCTAAGAGGGTTCCTGACCGAACACCATAAGGAATCTGAAGGACCCCTAATATCTTTAGTCCTTCGCAAATAATATTTCAAGGCTCTGACTGGGCAGAGGAACCTCTCCTGCTCCTTACCTACCAATTCCGACAGACTCGGAATCTCAAAAGAAAGCGAGGCCACGGGTGCGAAGGGGTCTCTGTTCTTGGCCATAAAAAACAGTTTGAAAGAACAAATTGCTTTTGAAGCAGAGAATCCTACTCTCTTATCCAAGGCGTGGATCTCACTGATTCTCTTAGCTGTAGCTAACAAAACTAAAAAGAGGGTTTTCCTCGTAAGATCTCTTAAAGAAGCAGAATCCATAGGTTCAAATTTCTCAGACATAAGCCACTTCAGGACTACATCAAGATTCCATGAAACAACTTTAGCATCTGACCTCTTAGAGGTACCGAAGGATTTAATAAGGTCCGTTATATCTTGGTTATTAGAGATATCCAAACCTCTGTGACGAAAAACAGTAGCCAGCATGCTACGATAACCTTTAATTGTGGATACAGAAAGGTTCTTATTCCTGAGGAACAAAAGAAAATCCGCAATCTGCGTCACCGAGGTTCTGGAAGAGGAAATGTCATGATCTTTGCACCATGAACGAAACATATTCCACTTGGACTCATAGACCTTGATCGAAGATGGTCTTCTGGCTCTAGCGATGGATTGAGCCGCTTTCTTGAAAATCCTTTGCTTCTGAGTAGGCGTTCGATAGGTCTGAGCGCAGTTAGCCGCAGACTTGACAGGTTTTCGTGAAATCTCCTGAAGTGGGGCTGTCTGAGTAAATCTACTCTGTTTGGAAGGCTCCTCGGGAAGTCGATCAAGAGATCCATGAGAACTGGGAACCAATCCCTGGAAGGCCAGAAGGGGGCTATCAAAGTCATCCTGGTGTTGGAGTGGTGCTGAAATTTCCTCAACACCGCACCTAACATCTTGAACGGGCGGAAGGCGCAAAGGTCCAGACCCGACCAATTCAGTAGCATTGCGTCCGTCTGGAAGGCTGCTTGGTCCGGGACAGGAGAGCAGAAGATTGGGAGGGGCCTGTTCGATTTGTTCGTCATGAACAGGTCTACCAGAGGTTGACCCCAAAGTCTCCACAGCGACTTGCACACTTCTTCGTGCAAAATCCACTCTGTGGACAGAACCTGGTGCTTCCTGCTCAAGGAGTCCGCTCTCACGTTGAGGGCTCCCTGAATGAATCTTGTTAGGAGCAGAATCTTGTGCTTCTCTGCCCACAAAAGGAGGTCTCTTGCTACCTCGCTGAGGGAGTAAGAATGAGTGCCCCCCTGTTTTTTTATGTAAGACAACGCTGTGGTGCTGTCTGAATGAACCAGAACTGTTTGTCCCTGTACGAATGGTAGGAAGTGTACGAGACTCAGGTGGATTGCTTTCAACTCCTTCTTGTTGATGTGCCATTCTTTTTCTGTCGCATTCCACAAACCTGAAATTTCTTTTACACCCAACGTCGCTCCCCATCCTACTTCTGACGAGTCTGCAAACAGTTCGTGGTTCGGGTTCGACGGAAATAGAGAGAGACCTTTCTCTAATTTTCTTCGATCTAACCACCACCTTAGATCTTCCTTGATAAGGTCCGAGATTGGAAAGGAGAAGGAGTCTGGAAGCGTTTTCCTGTTCCATTGCTCCCTGAGGTAGAATTGAAGGGGCCTCATGTGAAGTCTCCCCAGGGAGACAAACTTTTCTATTGACGCCAGAGTTCCCAGGAGGCTCATCCAAGCCTTTGCGGAACAGGTATCCATATCCAGAAAGTTCTGGACTTTTGCGAGACAGTCCGAGATTCTTTGATCTGACGGAAAAGCCAGAAAAGGAACTGTTTCCAGTCTCATTCCTAAATAGATCCTGGATTGTGAGGGAGATAGGTGAGACTTCTTCCAATTGATTAGAAGTCCTAGCTTCTGTGTCAAGTCGAGAGTTACTTGCAAATCCTCCAAGCACTGAGGCTGAGACTGGGAACGAAGGAGCCAATCGTCGAGATAGAGAGAGATCTTTATTCCTCTGAGATGAAGAGCTTTGGCAACAGTGGACATAACTCTTGTGAATACTTGAGGGCTGTGGACAGACCGAAGCACAGTCCTGAACTGATAAGTCTTCTGGAAAACGGTTAAGAAACTTCCTGGACGCTGGGATGGATCGGAATGTGAAAGTAAGCGCCCTGCAGATCTATTGAGACCATCCAATCCCCGGACGAAGAGAATTGAGGGCCGGATTGCGTCGTCTCCATCGAGAAACTGGTTTTCTCCACGAAAAGGTTGAGAGAACTCACGTCCAGGACTGGTCTCCAGCCGCCTGAGGCCTTTGGAACAAGAAAAAGGCGGTTGTAAAAGCCTGGAGAGTTGACTTCTTCCACGATCTCTATCGCTCCTTTTAAAAGCATGGAGTCTACTTCTGCACTCAGAACCGAGCATTTTCCTAAGTTGCTGGAATATGCTGTCAAAGCTAAAGGTTCTGTTGTAAGAGGGGGCCTCTTGAGGAAGGGGATAGAATATCCTTCCTTTAGCACGGACGTGGTCCACTGGTCCGCTCCGATCTCCTCCCAAATTTGCCAGAACTGCTGAAGTCTGGCTCCGACTAGTGCATGGAGGACATGCAGATCACTTTTTACTTGAGGGTTTGATAGTCTTGGAGACAAATCTTGCTTTGCCCCGGAAACGAGATACTGTACGGGTGAGGGGCCTGCCACGAAAGGGCCTATCTTGATTAACTAGAGGACGAGTTTGCGCTGGCAGAGAAGGTTGAGGAGCTTTTGGTTTCCGGAAAGTGGGATTGCGCCAAAAGGTCCTGTGTGGACTTCTGAGTAAGGGATTTCGACACTTCGGCCACAAGTTCTTGAGGAAAAGGTACTTCTTATCCAGAGGTGCGAAAAGAAGAGCCGATCTTTGAGTCCTAGAAACTCCACGAGCGACAAAAGAGCACCAAAGTTGTCGCTTCTTAAGAACTCCTAACGTGAAGATGGAGGCTAACTCAGACGCACCGTCACGAATCCCTTTATCTAAGCAGGACATAACAGAAGAGAAATCATCGAAATGCGCTTCGGAAAGACCAAAAGACTTTACCTTCCTACCCAAAGCGCCAATAGTCCAGTCCATAAAACTGATGACTTCCAAAACTCTGAAAACGTTCTTCAAAAGGTGGTCCAACTCTGAAGGAGAGAAGAAAATCCGAGCCGAGTTCATCGCAGAACGACGAGTAGAGTCAACGAGACTGGAGAAGTCTCCCTGAGAGGAGGCAGAAGCTCCCAGAGAGAAAACTTCCCCAGTGTCGTAGCAAGCCTTCGTCTTAGTAGAAAGCTTGGAAGGAGGGAAGCAGAAAGTGGTTTTCCCCTGATCACGTTTGTCTTCCAACCAGGAGTTCATTTTCTTTAATGCCTTTTTGGCTGAAATAGAAAGCACTAACTTCATAAAGGAAGAGGTAGGAGGCTTCGAGTCTCTTGCGTACTGAGAGAGGGGAAGCCGGGCCGCAGGTGCAAAATCCTCAGGAAAATTATCAATAAAAGTTAAGCGAAGAAGCTTCTTATAATCCAGCGAGAGGAGTCTGGTTCGTCTACAGGAAACTCTTCCACAACTTCTTCCTCAGACGAAATAGGAGAAAAACCTTCCGCTTGCACATACACATCTTGTGAAGGAGGAGTAGGAGCCTGAATTAGAGGCTTGAGGAGGAGCCTGAGCCTGAGTAGGCGCCACAAGAGGAGCCTGAACTGGCGCCACAAGAGGAGCCTGCGCCACAAGAGGAGCCTGAACTGGCGCCACAAAGGAGCCTGGGATGGCGCCTCACCTGGCGCTACCTGGCGCTTGAGCCTGAGAGGCGCTAAATCTTGGGAGGGGCGCCTGAGCCTGACTAGGGCGCATGAGCCTGATCCTGAACCAAAGGAGGATCAAGAGACACAGATCGAGGAGGAGCTTTGCACTGGGCGCCCGAGCTCGAGACGAAGGAGGAGGCATCAAATACACTTCAGAAGGCTTAGCTGGAGAAGAACCAGGCCTTCCGAGCCCGCCAAGAATGCTTCCAATTTTCTTGTGCATCGCTCGAAGAAAGTCATGAGTAGACGAGGATCCAACTGGGGAACGATGATCAGTAGAGCCAGGATCGTGATGAGGAAGAGGCGCAGAAGCCACAATAGGCTTACGTGAAACCAAAGGAGAAACACCGGGAACGCTGGGCAACACCGAATGGGAAGTCTTATACCTCTTGCGCACATGAGCCTTGCGTCTGGGAGAAGACTCTTCTGACGACGAAAATCTCTCCGGACTCTCCCAAAAAACTACAGGAAGGCTGCGATAAGCGAAATGGCTTCTTCTTCTGAACCGCTGAAGGCGAAAGATTCCTGGACCTCTTCAATGGTCTGGGCTCGTGGAAATCTCCAGCCTCTGCGGTTGAATCACTGGAGCTTGAAGAAAGACACTTCCTTGAGTCGCCTTTCCACGGCGCTCTGAAACAGCCTGGGAAACAACAGGACTGCCTGAGGGGGCGGCTGCTCAGAGCAGACCCCACTCGCCTCCCCTTGGACTTTCAGCATGTCTTCTCCCAGGAGCAGGGGAGCTTGACAGAGGCTTAGGTCTAGGAGAACAGTAGGCCGAGCAACCACCTCCTCCACTACACTAACACTTTGCACTGCACTTAAATTATTCACAATATTTTGGAAAGAATCCATACGCTCATGAAGGGATTTCACATTAACGCCAATATCCTCCATGGCGCCCACAATAAGGTTAAATCTGGCGTCCATCTGGACTTGATACTCGACACGGTAAGCGGGTTCAGGGATATCAGAGTCAGGAATAGGAATATTAGTAGCCACGGGGATATTAATAGAAGTTTCCTGCATAGCTAAGGGAGATTCCAGTTTCTGAGAGAGAGAAGAAGAACTTCTAGCTAAAGCTTTCCTGGCTCTATCTTTCTCAAGCTTCTTTACATACTTAGATAGAGCCTTCCAATCTTTTTCAGTCATACTGACACATTCATCACACTTCCTCTCATATGAACATTCCTGACCTCTACAAGCCACACAAATTGAATGAGGATCAAGACTAGCCTTGACCAACCTCGTCTTACAGCCTTTGCTGCAAACCCTAAAGGTATAAGACCCAGAATCTGACATAATTATCAGAAAACCTGACTAAATAGGTGACAAAAATAACTGGCAAAGCCGCAAACCAACAAAGAGTACTTCACCACAAGTGAAAACAGCTCGATGTAGGCAGATACAATGAAATTTCGCTCGAGTACCGACAACAATGTCGCGGCGTGGACGGCAAAATTATTCTGAAGCATGTTGGAATAGTTCCTAGTACCCCGACAGAGGGCAGGTAAGGGCGATCACCCGATATTCGGACTGGCGCTGCCGCGCGTTTTGAAATTTTGCCGTGACGTCAAAGACTAAAGCTATATGTAACTAACAGGTAAGTATGTGTTAAATGTTAAGTTATCTCTTATGGCAGAAGATGGCACAACATAGTTTATGCTAAATAACAAAAAAAGATTACCTTAAACCTAGTAGTATTTCTCTGGACTCTGCCTAATACACGGGTTTTCTTTTTCAAAGATTGCAACGCCTATGAAGCAACAGTTGGTAGACTGCCTAAGCCATGCCATAGCCAACCAACCCTAAAGGACAATTACGGCTGAAAGTGGCAATCAATTCTTCTAATTGCATGCCAAGTCCACTTTTAGTCTACTTATACCTTTTCTAGCAATTTGTTACTTTATCTGGGTCATATACTGTACTGTTCTGTACTAGCATTTACAATATTGTAAATTACTGCCAAACTGTATTTTCTGGGCTTTTCGTATCTAATCTAAGTACAAAATAAATAATAAATCAAATTCTACATGCAATAAAAATTGTAATCACTGGGTCATTGCCACTTTTTGCAAAATCACAGGAGGGTCAGATAAAATATGACGGCCTTAGATTACGGATGCTGGTGAAGAGGTCAAAAGAAAGCTTTGAAATATTTAAAATCAACAATTGCCAGTTTAGCTTTTTGCCAGAGAATCCAACAGCAAATGTAATCTCTATTATAACACAGCCAAATGAGACGAACCATATATTCAGGATTTTGAGGCCTTTGACAAGACTACCAAGATGAGCAATATGGTCAAAGGACTTCAGAAGGTATAAAAATGACAACATAAGTCAGTGATGTTACTCTACCATAGCATAAGATCTGGTGGAGACAGAGGCAGACATCAAAAAGAGCCCGAGATAATAAGCAGTGGCATCGACCTGCATCGGCATATAAAGTTTTTCATTGTAATTTTAGGAATGGAAGAAGTTACAAAGACTGCAGCCATGGAGGTATTATAGCGAATGATGTAGTATTAACTGCATGGCTGGAGGAAGGGTTTATATAAATGATGAAAACCTGGAAAAGTTGAACAAAGATTATTAAAAACCAAGATAAGCAAAACAAAACTTCAGGTGACTAGAAAGGAAAAAAAAAAACAATTCTTAGTGCTCTTATGTTTAACAAATTGATAAGAGAAATGATCATTTAGTAGATTAAACAGACCACTGAGCTCATTTATTTAACGCTTGTGGGGCTGGCCAGGTAAGAGAAATAAGAGAACCTTGTTTTAGTGGGAGGACAGACTTCAGAACATGCAAGAGTATTTCTGTTACAATGGAGACATACCAAACTGCAAAACAGGTTTGTCTCTTGGGGATGCAAGCCTTTGCCTTTTATGCAGAGGACCTCTAGCATGTATACGTAAACCAGCTGTGAGCAGAGGAGCAGTTGGTAGTTGCTATGAAAGCAGCAGGGCAAAGACCAGTAGGAAGTGCCCATGAAGAAGGGCATAAGATCAAAACCAGGGGAAGTCCATGCAAAAAACCCACTAGATACGAACTAGTCATGCTCCTAGAACCACGTATGGATCCAGACAGCCTAAAACAATAAAAATGGAAACAGAACTGCAAGAAACTATTTCAAAAGAGAGTAAACGTATCCTCACTGGCTCCTCACATTTAAACAGCATGTAAAGATGGGGAAACAACAAATATCAACAACCCTGGCTTGTGAAAGTGTACCCATGTCATAGGCTAAGAAATAGGAGAGATTTTCGTGGAGGGTGAAGTGAGCAGTTTAAATCACCGGTGCTTATGAAAATAGATGGGTTCCTAACATTCTTATAGAATAGGATATAGAATTGAGGCCAAAGGCCAAGCACTGGGGCCTATGAGGTCATTCAGCACTGAAATGGAAATTGACAGTAAAAAGGTTTGCAAGGTGTAACAGGAGAAAAACCTCGCAGATGCATTATGAATCAACTATTAGGAGAGAGTGGAAGGTAAGTAAGATGGAGGAGAATATGAATGGAGGTAAAGCAAAAGGAATGAAATGGGTTGCACCTAGGGCCTGATTACATTCTTATCAAAAGGATCCCTGCTTCACAAGGCAATCACTTAAAGGCACAGTACAGTACTTACAATCTTTTACCACTCAGCGAAAAGGGCAGCCTCACGGCAATCTTTCAAGATTAAGACGATGTTTGGCATGTCTTTTCCCCTGGCTCCCGAGAACACTCCCTGGAATATTTTTTTAGTGAAAAACTGAAGTAAACAACAATGTTGGTTAGGCAGGAAGGAAAGATTATGCAATTACAGGATGCACTGTACTACAAAGGTGGGCTATGCTGCAGAAAAAAAACTTACCAAAAAGATGGTAAACTCAGAGAACTGACAGCTATCCAGTGAATTAACAACAAAAACACAAAGAAACCATGGTGAAGAAAAAATATGGTAAATCTTTACTTGCTTCAGCTCAAGATCTGCACACAGGTGATTTAGCACAAGAGCAAAGTTGTGTTGGGGTGGTTCTTTCAAACCCCACAGACACCAAAGAATTCTCTCAACTTACAATGGTATCTCTCGTCATTTTCCACCATATTTTGGTTGCAGATAGAAGAACTAGCAATTGTAATTGTACAGGGACCTTTTTAAATAATTACAACAACAACAATGTATCATTCTTCAGCAAAATCTTTAATACTCACCAAAATAGACTGAGGGTACAGTATGTAAGTTACACCTTGACAGCTTAATCTGTGCTTTCAGTCTTTTGTCCTAACTCCACTGTACTCCACATCTACTTTTTGAGGGCTCAAAGCTGTACTACAATGGAAAAACATAAGGTTAAAATGTTTAAATTAGTTTTAAGGGACTCTGAATAAGAAGTGTTTTACTACAGGTTTTCTAGATCACAAACAAAACATTAGGATAAACTTTAATTCATTTTGATCGTTAAGTAAACAGTTAAATCAAGTTTTGTTAATTGGAACACTATTTTAATAATTACTTTAAGTACTACCGTACTTCTGTTTACAGTATAACTCAATATTCTCCCAGTTCAATAGTAAAAAATATTTAAGACAGTAATGCTAAGGTAAATTACGATGGTAAATGCCTACTGTAATGGACATCTGGAGAGCACAACAAAACAAGCTTTTATCAGCTAGAAGTTTAACCCTTTCACAGACTACAATTTTCTTTTGTTACTTGGACGCTGCAAACACAGTGTCGTTTTCTAGCATCAGGTTGAATACTACTCAGTTTGCTATGGTGACTTCAACTCAAATGTGAAATTGTGGAATCTTCTGGTCTCCAGATATTTAGGCAAGGAGAAAATTCAGTCCTGCTCTCCGCCGATGTCTCATGAATTTCAGGTGTATTAGTTTTATTTTTTATTCCTTCATATTTATTCTTTAATCACTTTTCCTATGACTTGTCTCTCTCTCTCTCTACAGGCTGATCACCCTTTGGTGGAGCCCTCTTTGGGGTATTAGTCCACTGACTCTGCCCATAAAGGCCTTTAGCTAAAGATTTAAAGAAAAGATGCATATCCAGTTACAGGTAAACTGGTATTAATAGTAAAAAAAAATGACTATATTTTTGTATTTATTCCAAACACAGTACAGGAAATCCAAGTAATTTGGATGTGTGTAAAACAATATATGTCGTCAGTAAATGTGTCTACAGTATACATCGGAATTCAAAAAGATACATTCTTGTGATTGAATCTTGCAACTAATTTGCACTTTTTTTAAACATGTTTGATTCAGCCACTTCTTTAAAGCCTACAAAAAAACGGTGTTAGGGTGAAACAAAAAGTCTGCCTGCTGCTCAAAATCAAAGCATGTACATGGTACATACAACTCAGAATATAAAAGTATTGTATAAAACTTTAACTTAATGCTAAATTCAACAATGAATCTACAGGACAAAAGTTACACAGTAGATCAGTAAGCTTCAGGAGGAGGTGCAAAAGGCCTACAGTCTTGTCCAATTCCCAAAATGAACCAACAAGAAAGACAGCCAGCAAAAATCATTAGTTTACCACAAACTGGTAATAAAATATAGATAAAAGCACTGTCTTCTTCTTGTCCTGATGCAGAGTATTTTTTGCATAATTAAAAACAGAAGGGGGGGGGAAGATAGGACCACCAAACGTGACAACTACTTTCGAAACCGAGAAACCACGACAAACGCTTAAATATCGTCAGTGGTACCAATCTGTGACTCGTGCTGAAACCCCATTACAGTAAGTATCACTTGAAGGAATGGATGGTATTGCACATGACAAAAATAAATGACTTTACTCTCCTTAGATCAACACAAGAAAAAGTATTTTCTAGGACAATTATAATAACCCCTCAACAGTTTAACTAGTGTATGGTTGGGATTCTTAGCTCATGTGCTATTCACTCCCTATACTGTAGTAATTTGATTTTAATACGTACATGATGATGATCAGGTATCCAGCAGAACTGTATCCAGCAGAATTGTATCTTAAAAAGATCACAGCAGATTACACAAATTTCTAGTGTCATTCAGTTTCGACAATCATGGTGCTTTTGAGAAAGGGAAGTCAAACTGTTACCCTTACAACAAATGTTCCACAAATGTGAGGTAAATGTAACTGGGGCATTCCAAGTCTTTAGTTTCCTTTACAAATAACTAGGCCTACCCATTTTTAAAAACACTTGCAAGAGGTACCTCTCTTCTCCTAGGGACAAGACAATGCCCTTATCTGCATGTTTGCAGGCCTCTGCTACACAAATAAAAAACTTATATAATTCTAATGAGAATCATCAGCTTTTTGTAACCTACTTTATGTGAGCACGGTGACATACCGTATTAACTATCTTCCGTCACTTTATATTTTGAAAAATGACTCTACCGAAGATTAGCAGTAAGTCAAAGGCATAAATTTTTACAGATGCATAGAATTTTGACTTACCTCTAATAACCTAAGCCTACTGCAATCAACAAACCCACCAGATCTTTCCAACACTACTTCCATAATTTTGCTCTCAAGAAGTGGCATTACAGACCTTCCCAAGTCATGAAATATACAGATTACAATATACTGTAGAAATGTTCTGAAAAAAGCCAGGAATAATAAATAAGTACGAAAGCACAAATCAGTCAAATCGGTATAGAGATATATACTGTATATATCTTTGGCTTTAAAAAGCTACTACTTTACCAGTATCATCAATACTGTCTCACTAGCTATATCGATATACGAGAAAAATAATTTACCTATTCTAGTCTTCTGTAACTGCCTATAACTGGAGCCTGTTGAAGGACAAACAAGCTACTAAAACCACATTTACCTAATGATGCACAATCATAATGAAGAAAAAGGAAAAATGCCCATTAAAGCAAATAGATATATGAAATAGTAACTTATGAGAAGCTGCATATGGTACTATACTACAGTCTTGATTTACCGTAAATACTGTACCATAATTTATGGTACAGTACACTGTACACATCTTAAAGGCTACAAAAGGGCATAAAAATCAATTAATAACACAAGACAGCTTTTATCTTTTCAGATAACTACAGAGAATCATAAAGAGAACTTCCAAGACTAGTAAATTAAAATGAACTGCCTAAATGTCAACAAATATTCATAACCAGTCTAATATCAAAGCACATTATTTACAAATAAGTTATCAAACAAGTTTCAATAGAAAGATAGTTGCCCAAAAAAACCCATATATATCTAAGTGATTTTTGTGAAGATGCTTCATAAAATCTCTTGAGTAATCAGTGTGACTTTTGAGCAAATAGATTCACAAAAGCAAATGGATCAGAAAGAAACTAAAAGGACGCCACACACAAAAGATGGAGGGAGTCATTACCATAAAATCACTACCAAACATTACCTCTTTCTTTGGTCATACACAGTAAATCTAACAAATTGTACATAAATTCCCCTAAAAATAAATCATATATATAGGTAGAGTAAAATTAAATTCTGAGTGACTTACATCTATCAATCATACAAGGACATAAAATAAAAATGACAGAAAATACTGCAATGGATTGCGCATTTTTCTTTTTAGGTTTCATAAAAAAGGGGGGGGGAGACAGAATGAAAATAAAAACTGAGTCTTGGTGCCAATTTGTGCTGTTTAATCAGTTATTTTTTTTTTTAATTTCAAAGCCCTTGAAATTTTATTCTTCTGTTAAACAGCCGGCACCATGAATTTCAGTACACATGAATGCAAGTTAAAGAGATGCCTAGTAACTCCAGTGGTGTGTGTGTTACTTTGTATCATCAACAGTTTTACAAAAAGCTTCTCTTCTGCATTGCCAGATGCCTCCTTGCCTTGCCATGATGTGTACAGAAATTCATTAATCCAGCTGTACTTAAAACATCATTAAATCAAGATCATTGGTCACTGCTTTCCAACCACAATCTTACATCAAATAAAACTAAAGGTAGACAGCTTTTGTAATTACATAATTAGAATCATAATCTGCCCTTGGGACCCAATGTATGCTTAGGGCCTCAACAAATACACAACAGATCCACCATACTTTGTGCTTTCTCCTTTTACCAAATGACTAGAGTCTAAATCTCATTCAGTTTCTACAATAACACATGTAGAGTTAGCCAGCAGTCCAAGGGCAACAATGCACCTTTCGCCTTGGATGAGTATTTCATGTACATAATGGAAACTATCATGATTCTCAAGGTCTGACGGATACCTTTTGACAAGTGACTGCTTCAAATCAAAATGCATCTCAAAGATCCTCATTTAGTGACCTTCCCCACTCCAAAAACTAGAATGAACAAGGAATGACTTAACAATAATCTGCTTGTGCACTAAGCAAACCACTTCCGTTGACTCTTACACTTCAGTTCGAAATGGGTGATCAAATACACTTTAACATATAGAAAAGTGTAAATGAGAGATGGAGGAGCCTTGACCCTCCTGAGATGATCTCACTACCAATGATAATATTTTTATGTTAAAATATTGTTATCACTGGTAGTGAGATCATCTCAGGAGGGTCAAGGCCCCTCCATCTCTCATTTACCGATGCTGCACCTTACTTGATGGCTTCTGTGCTGACATTTTTATATAAACTCAAGTCTTGCTACTTTATCATGTTTTCCTGACATGTTAAAGTGCCCTTTCTCTTTTCTGCTTCTCTCATATTATTTAATGCTTCCTTACTGTTTTTGTTCTTCCTTTCTTCCTATCTGTGATGAATTTCATGAAAATTAGCTTCTTCATGCAGCAAGCCAGTTGCTTGAACCTAGAACTATTATTATTTACATGTTGGACATCATTTCACACAAGTGCATTGTGATTCAACAGTTCCTAGTGTTTCCTAAATATTTTTCTATTTAGTTTTTCTATTTAGTAACTGTAAAATGTGATCAAAACTAGTATATAGTTGCATTTCTACTCCTAAGAAATCCAACAATTATGCTGCTAAATTTATGTCTGTTTTCAAGCACTAAATCTACTTCCTTTCTTGTGACAATGTATCACAGCTGATGAAATGTGGGCCTTCTTGTTTACCTAGGCAAAAGATTCATTAACGACAAACAAATTATGCTTTCAATGTAGAGCAAAACCATTGCTGCTAATCCATTTTGTATGAGTGTCAACCTCGGCCTGAAACTCAAATGGTGGGCCTCATGAGGGCTGTGATTCATTCATATAACATTCAAACTCCTTTCCCTTCATCACTTTTCCCAAGCCTGCCTGATCTTGAAATACTGTTCATGAAAGTTTCAAACCTAAAAATAAATGGCGCTACTTAGGCTCGTTATCTACACACCACCTACTTCGAGGTGCTAGTACTAAACACCATACAGCAAATGTAAAGCAGACGGCCACACGAAGATATCGTTTATTAATATAATTTGTCGACCACACAATACAGAAATGGGTGTACTGTATATACTGTATAATACTTTGACCCCCCAGGGGCTAGTACTAAACATGGCATCCCAAGGAGGTGGCGGCACATAGATAAGCCAAAGTAGCACTAAATAAATTTCTTCTTTTTCTCACCTACGTTCTGCCTCTGCTGTTTCTTCCCTGTGTTTCCTGACATCTTCCTATTTTCCTTGGTCTTGTCTACTTTGGCTTCCCTTGCCCAAGGTGGCTGCAAGCACATAATTTGCAAGAATGTTCCATTTATGGCTTCCCTTATGTGGACCTGAGTGTTCTATCTCAATTCTGTCTTGCCTCAAATTTAATTATTCTATTCAAAGATCCTTTTGAGGAGGTCCTGTGGGAATCTATAGAAATGTGATTCTGTGATATCAATAATGGCCGCAACCGAAATGATTTCTTAATCCCTACAGCAGCAGAATAATTATCTTCATAGTTAACACTTGTATACGATTACCCACTTCATACTAAAGCATAGGGACCAGTATCTCAGATAATGGTTTGCATTTACAAAAAATCAGCTTTACGTGATGATCTTTACAAATATTTATTTGGAGAGGAAGTAAAACTTAGAGAAAAAAAAGCAAACATCTCTATAACTAGACCATAAGGAACATACTAAAAGTATTTGTCAAATATTTAACTTTTAAAAACTAAATCTACAACTAAAACTATTTATTGCCTTATTTCCTTCTCTCCACTTTCTTTCATATCACAAAAATACACAATGCAGCCTTTACAAATTACATGATCATTTCTACCACTGACACAGACATAATTTTCTCTCAAACTAGTTACATCACACTGTAATAAACAAGCTACATATTAGCATTGTAAAAATTAAATTTTATCACATACTAATTGACCACTTGGTATTTGCTATATGCCACTCAATTGTCCACATTTCAGTGACAACTTAACAAACTTAAAATTGTTTCAGCAAACACAGCAAATGTAACATGGCAGAGATCTTATAGCCTAAAAACTTCTGACAAATTTTGTCAACCATCCTCAACACTTACATCAAGAGAGAACTTCATTCTAGCAAGGGTTCGACTGCTATAACCAAAACTAAACTGGAGCACTCTCCAAATACTGATAATACTCCAAGCATATTGTGACAATTTGCTTATTAAAACTCTTGCTCTATAAGTATCACGATTAAGTGCTTGTATACACACCTAATTAATTTTCATCTTTCAATAGCATACCTAAGTTACTTATTAACGTAGACATCACCTACATTAGCTCGTAAATATAACATGTCTGGGCTCCTGACTACCAAGAATAACTCTTTCCAAAATGCACAACACTAGCCTAGAAATCATGCCATAATTCATTACATGTGTAAATGTCTAGTTTGAAACTGCACATACAAGGAATAAACTGTTAACATTACATCCAAAAAATGCTTTCCTGCAAGATCGTTACCGCCAAATTTTTTATTTTTTACGCAATATACAAAACCTGTCAGGAGTGTAACACCAGTATCAAGCTGCCTTTGACCTTCCCAGTAAAACATACAGCAGCAGAGACAGTCCCAACTGACGCTCAATGAAACTAATAGGTCTAAAGTCAGGAACGGCATCTGCCACTGCTACATTTTTTTTAATTATTTGTATTGTACAGTACCTTTTATATGTCATTTCAGTTTTTTTATTTCTTTTTTAACAATGCTAGTATTTCTTGGTATTTCTGTTGATCATTAGTGATATGAAGCACGTTAGGTATGGCAATTTGCTAAAAAGAGACCTTTGACAAAGTAAAAGACTCAGCAAGTACCAGACTCAGCAATTAAGATTAAGTATTGTGGGCCTTACTTTTACCAAAAAAATAGGATTACTGAACTGTACATATAATATCCAAGGCAGTAGAATGCAAAATCAATATAGCAATAAATGGCACAATTTGTAAATTTATCTGTGGTTACATTTCTCAAAAACTGCTCGCACTAAAATTACATCTCATACCATCAGAGTTTTGAGGCTTTAGCAACAAGTGTCTTGACTCCAAAGCAAGGCAAGACACAGCTAATGAACCTTGTGCTAACGGTGCCAGTTTCGTCAACTGTCACTCTTTCTACTTTGCGGATTAAAAACTTACTTTCTAAGTTGTATCTTGCATGACAAAAAGAAAACCATACACTTTATCAGAACATTCATTAATCCAGTTACTCAAGAGAGTGGCTAAATCATTTGTACCATAATAACGTGGGTCACAGCGGCTCCAAAAGGAAAAACAAAAACCAAGCTCCCTACAGCTACAAAGACTACAGTGGCAATTCATCCCAATATCAAATGGGACTGGAGACTGGTGTGAATCATTATGTTTTAAATATATAGAAAAAATAAAACTTCCCAAAAATATGCAGAGTATACAAAACTAAGATGTATTGTTAAATATTAATATAATTATTATTACCTACTATTCCCTTACACAGTTTGTCTATCAGATCTGCACTACTTGAAGTTTCACACGAGTAGCTAATATCGTTTCCGACTAAATATCTCATAAAACGTAGTGTATTACATCAGGACGTCACCTGCAGCTTATCACATATACATTTTTTTTTGGATTGAAGCATCTAGCTAGAGCACTCAGCTATACAACGTTGCTTTACAAATATATGGGTAATACTCTTAAGGTTTCCATAAGAGCCTAATGTTGGATTGCCTACCTACGATGCCAATGTGGCATACAAGAGAAAATCAGTCAAGTACTGTCACCTGCTACAACATACTCTTATCAATCTCCTTCCCCTTAAAATTTTCCACAGCAGCTGGACACAAACACGAATGCTTCTTCATACACCCAGGCTAATTTATAAAATGAAAACCAATGAATTTTGCTGTGGCAAACTCCCTTCACAGCCAAAATTCATTCCAACGGAGAAAAAATACCAAGTGTAAAATAAAATGACAATATTGGTAAAAGCAAATAAGAATTGAATCACTACTGTAGACAATTCTAGGAACAAATCTACATTTGAAAACAGAATCATTGATAAGAAATAAAACCTCAGTACAACACACAAAAGTTGTAACTGTTTTCGTAACAAAAACAAAACTCTCTACTTGTCATCAACAGAAAAAATATCAGTTACTAGTTCCATTGTACATAAGTACTATTATGTACTAATTTAACTACTGTGTAGGTTAGTAAACTACACACTGGTTCTAATGGTAACCAAATAATTACTGTACAATAAACAAAGTTCATACTTCATCAAAAATTGTTTCAAATGAGCTCTAGCATTTATTTGATGAAAACAACAGGGCATCTAATGCTTCCCCAAAATGTTAGCTGTACCTCTGTTTCTTTGATTAACGTTTGAGTACGCAAGATATTCAATAACGCAGGCTCCACACCCTACCTTGACTTTGCAACTCTCAAACCAGACAAGCAAGAATATACTGCGTGCTTTGTTATAGTATACACTTCTCATCTTTCTACTTAAACCACAGAGCACTTCTTTGCATACATCCTTCACTAAGGTACATAACTCATTAACAAAAATTACATCAGACTAAATGTCTTACTCACATCCCAACCTGGGGTAAAGTTTTACGAATGCCTTGTTCAAACTAAGAAAGGTTCTTCAGAGCGGCGTGAATTCTAACGTTCAGACGGTTTTCAAAGTCATACCCATGGTAACTGTCTCGAGCTTCTTCCAAATACTTCTTGCCCTCTTCCACAGTCTGAAAGAATAAAAAGGAGTGATTATGGAATACAAAATTTAGGCCAAAGGCCAGGCATTGGGACCTATGAGGTCATTCAGTGCTGAAGGGGATATTGAGAGCAAAAAAGGTTTTCAAGTTGTAACAAGAAGAAAACCTTGCAGTTGCACTATGAAACAACTGTTAGGAGAGGGTGTAGACCAAGTTGGAAGAAAGAGAATATGAACAGAGGTACAGTAAAAGGAATGAGGGGGGGGGGGGGTTGCAGCTAGGGGCCGAAAGAAAAAACGATTTAAATATTCTGATCTCGCTTTGATTACTGAAGGTTTGAAACTGAAAACAAGCATCAAGAAAACACTATACAGTGGCAGCTACATATGACACCTATCCAAAGTTTACTATCTTACTTCCTAATGAGCATCATATTTATTGGTGAATTTCAAGTCAGTGGCCCCTGTGGGTTTATTCCATATGAATAGGGTTCATCATCTTAAAAATAATTACAATAACTAAACATCGTCATATTTCCTTTGGGATATATACGTACACACTCTCAAACATCATACAATGTCTTACCCCTTCATTAGCACCAAGCAAGAGGCCCAATTCGTAAGATGCAAAAGCTGGAATACAGAGTTCTTCAGGGTTCAATAGTCCGTGCTGTACACTAAGGCGAAAATGATCCACGGCATCATCTGTGGAGCCCATGGTGTCAAGTATAGCTGCCATAATAAGATGGCGAAGACCCTCGTTATCACCGCACTGTCCCATTGCTTGACATTCTGGGAAATGGAATGGAATGTAATCTAAAATTTAGGCTAAGTGCTAGGACCTATGAAGTCATTCAATGCTGAAAGGGAAATTGAGAGTAAAAAGGCTTTAAAGGTAAACAGGAAAATCTCAGTTGCACTAAAAAATAATTGTTAGGAAAGGGTGTAAAATAAGGTAGAAGAAAGAGAATGTGATCGGAGGTACAGTGAAAGGAATGAAAGGGGTTGCAGCAAGGTGCCAAAGGGACACTGCAAAGAACCTTGAGGGACATTCTGGAAAAATATTCAGACAAGAATGTTTTGTAATAGCCATCATGTCTTGGAGATTTCTGAGGGCATTAAAAACCATGAAAATTAGTCATTCTTCCTTTCCACTAAACTGTAAAGGATTCACAGGGGAAGACATAACTGACAATCTTACTGTTATCATATACCTACTTGGATAGAAAAACCTAATCCTCAGGAAAATGAGGATCAATACAAATCCAGAGAAGACCTTTGCCTAAAATGCGTTTTGCTTTTGCAACTGAATTCCACAGATTGTTGTTCCTAAAAGCTTACACCTCAAAATTTGCAATAAATATACCTCACAAAAGCAAAGGTGATTGCTAGCTTTGTAAAAGAGCAAAAGTGTAATGAATGGAATTAAAGAAAATGACAAAACTGTTTAGATGTTTGTTAACACATGTAAAGCACTTGACTGATAATTCATTTTTGGGAAAAAGTTACAGTACAGCTTGTTAAGTACACATTTGTTCCTATACAAATGATAAAATTCCAAAAATAAGTACAGTATTACTGCAGTCAGACCGCTAAAGTACAGTATGAAAGTACAGGGGTTCCTCGGCATACGAATTTGTTATTCGTATTTTCGTAATACGAAGTAAACACAAATAGTTCCTATACAAATGATAGGTTCTGGAGTGGACGCGTCATCGTCGTGGGACCTCTCCAGATGGCGGTGGAACGACGGCCGCCTGGATCAAACGTCCACAATACAACCCCACTGCGAAGACAAGGGAGGGGAGAAGAGGAGGAGGAGTGGCTCCCCAATGCTCCGCAGGGTACCGCGCCCGGGTGGCGGCGCCACAACTGGATCTCCAGTTTTTTCTGAAGGGATATGGTAACCCGGCTACTATATCCCTACAATTAATCCTAGCCGGTGACATAGAATTAAACCCAGGCCCCTACACATGTCCCATCTGCAGCACACGAGTCACAGCTTCTCGCGCCGGGGTGGATCAGTCCACTGCAACTTGTGTGGTGGGTGGGTACACCTTCAGATGCACCACTGAGAACACTAAAGACTACAATGTACATTGGAAGTGCATCATATGCCATAACACACACACACACAAACAAAATAACAATACACAACAAGCACTTCCTATCCAACAAAACACCAACCAACCAACACCACACAGATCACCATCATCTACCACACTTTCCCCCAATCCCAGAACACCATCACCCATTCCTACAAATCAAACATCCCCACAAACACCAACACCCCATAGCACACACTCACCTAACGCCCACAGAAATGCACCACTAAATACACGCACTCACACACTTAGACATAATCGCAGAACATAAACATCTTACAATTAAACATTGACGGCATTCGCAACAAACACATTGAACTAAAACATTTCATGCACAAACAAAAGATCCACATAGCCATCATTCAAGAAACAAAACTGAAACACACACATAAAACACCCAACATACCAAATTACACAGCCATCAGACAAGACAGACAACATGGTGATGGCGGAGGCCTCATCACATACATACACCTATAACATATCCTACATTGAAAAAATGCAGCACATCAGAACACTAACACAAGTAGACAGACATACAGAACTACAAGCATTTAATATCAAAATAGGGCACAATAAACAAATCACAATCATCAACACATACATCCCTCCAGAATATTCACCGGGTTTACCAGCAAACTTCACAATTAGACTGCAGGCGTTGAATACCCTCCCAGATATACTTCTGGGAGGAGATTTCAATGCCAAATCACAGAACTGGTACGCCCACCAAGACATCACACAAAGAGGCACAGACATCTCAACACAATTAGACCAGCTATACATACTAAAATAACACAGATATGCACACACATACCACACCAAGCCAACTTTAGTCTCACTTCCCCAGACATAACATTTTGCTCACCCAACATAGCACCATCAATCACATGGAAAACACAGACCTTTCATCAGACCACCTTCCTATTTTAATAACACTCCGAACCACACATGACACTTTCTCACACAAGACACACCATCCCTAACTATAAGCGCTGCCTGGGATGAATACTTGGAAACCACTGAGGCTCATTTCCAGGAGTTAAACCCCACACACACAACATCATCACAGACACTAAACAATACAACAATACAATTCAACGACATAATAAACAATGCAGACAAAAGAAACGTTCCTAAAGGCAACAGAAAACACTACAACCCAAACTTCACGCCTGAATAAACAGACTCATAACAGAACGAAACAATTTAAGAAACACACCAACCCCACACACACAAATCACAACAAATCGCATACATGATTTAAACACAGAAATAAACACCAAATTAACTCAAAAACAGACAGAGAACTGGCAAACTTTTCAAGGTACACTAGACTACAGAAAACCAACCCATCCAAACTACACAAAACTATCAACAGTCTCATCAATTCAAACAGTGGGAACACTCAAAGTCACGCCTCAATCACCACATCTGACAAGATCCCTTCACGCAAACAACAAGCCAACATCTTAATAAACCACTACGCAAAAATCAGCCACCTACGCAAATACAAAGAAGACAGACACATCTACAGACGCAAACAACAGTTCCCATTAGATTACACAGTAATACTAGCCACAACAGAAGACACTGCTAGCATCATTAAACAACTTAAAACCTCTGCAGCCATGGGCATCAATAACATTTCAAACATTCATTTAAAACATCTAGGTCCCCATGGCACACAAACACTGACAAACATAGCCAATTATTCATACGCACACTAAATTATACCACACATTTGGAAACTGGGGAAAATAATAGCACTTCTAAAACCAAACAAAACACCTACACAAGCAGCTTCATACAGACCTATAACTTTACTCTGCACACCATCAAAAGTAGTAGAACGCCTCCCATCTTACGCAAAACCACACCACACATACCACTGTCACCCACTCAACATGGCTACAGACCACACCACTCCACAACAACACTACTCACCAACCTTACACAAAAAATACAAGATGGCATTAACTCCAGACGCCCACCACAAAGAACACTGCTAATCACAATAGACATAAGTAAAGCCTTTGACGCCATCTCTAGACCACTTCTCATCAACAAAGTTTACAACACCACACTACACAACAACACCAAACGCTGGCTCGCCAATTACTTAACAGACAGACAAGCATTTGTACACACAATGGCGAGTCATCCAAAATCAGAAACTTCCCGAACGGTGTCCCACAAGGCTCCCGTCCCTAAGCCCAACACTTTTAACCTATTCATGCATGACATACCAACACCACCTAACAACATATACATCTCCTCATATGCAGACGATCTAACAATCTTATCAATACATGCAGACAAAGCTATGCACTCCACACAAGTACAGACTTACACAACTAGCAGAAAACTGGCTCCACACAAAACAGATTACAGGCTAGCACCAACAAAATCCACAAGTACACTACTCACTGATCACAACAAAGAACATCAGTACAGACCACAGCAACGCTGAACACCTACCTAACCACACACACAAACAAAAATCATGGGAGTCACATACAACACTTCAATGTCATTTGTCTCACATGTCCCAGTAACATCTCATCCAAGAAATGCAGACCTAGACTAATGCACTAAGATCACTAACAGGCACAACATTTGGACAAAAAGCGCTCATCACAGTATGGTACAAACAATACATCCGCTCCATAATAAACTACGCCAGCCCAGCCTGGCACCCTGCCATATCCAACACACAACTAAACAAACTACAAATAATACAAAACACAGCTCTTAGAATCATCCTTGGCAGTACACAATCCACACCAATAGAACACTTACACGCCGAAACCAAGATTCTCACCATCAGGCAACACTTAGACATGAGAGGCACACAATTCTTGGCATCGGTCATGGCAACACAAACAGCCCATGCTATTCTTTCACGACCACCCTCAACACACAGGCAAATGGAATACACCACACAGACACTATACAAATATCTTGAATTCTATACCACCACCCACAAACATCACACAAAACAAAAAGCACATCCATACTCTCACCTCACCAGACAAGCACTTAATAACCTTCCCAACAACAAAATACTGGCACCCCACCAACAAGCAGCACAGAACCAGCTCTTAAGATTGGAGAGGAGTACACCTGTTTCGACTTCGCTGTGGTCATCACCAATCACTAAACACCTACAAACACCGCATAGACAACACCCAAACAGACATATGTCCACTCTGCCAAGATTAGTCCACACAATTACACATCTCTTGGTAGGTGCCTAACTTGTGGCCGTATGATAACAACACAACATCCACTACCACACACAGTTATGGTCCAAGATCCAGTAGCGTGGTGTCCTTCTTAGCGGTGCAGGCTTCCTGGCATAACAGAGGTCTGGAGAACCACAACAACAACAACAAATGATAAAATTCCAAAAATAAGTATTACTGCATAAGACTGCTAAAGTACAATTTACAATGATTTGTTATTCGTATTTTTGTGATACAAGGTAAAATATTCAAAGAATTTTGTTTACGTGTACGAGCTAAAAATTCAATTCACGAGCTGTTTAGTGGAAAATGGTGCGCAGCCGGCCGGGACTGAGGAAGGAGGAGACAGGATTCCCTCCAGGAAACCGAAATGGTTGCAGTAGGCAAAGGTTGATAAAATCAATTTTATTCACATTTTGCAAGGACAATCAAAGGAATCAAGTGTGTGTGTGTGTGTGTGTGTGTGTAGTGTTTAGAGAGAGAGAGAGAGAGAGAGAGAGAGAGAGAGTAATCAGCATTTGGCAGATGTGAAAATCTCTCGTGTGTATGATCGATCAACATTTTTACATGATCTTGGGTGCAGAAGAGAGAGATTAAGTACATGCCACAAACATCAACACTGTTGGCAATAAGCGGAATTTAAAATTATAATCCAATAAACATGAGGATTTTGCAAACAAATAATAAGTAAAGAATGCAAGTCAGAAAAGGAAAGAGATCAAATAAGTTTAAACAAGGAATCTGTTTCAACAAACAATCCAAGGCGCGCAAAATATCGTAAAAAGCAAGTGTCACTCGATAGGTATTTTACCGTAACAAAAAGAAGTGATTCGGGCGAATCGAGTGCAAGTGAAAGAAACGGGAGAAATGTAGTGAAGGAGAAAAATCATCGAGCCCGGCCCCAGCTGGGAAGTCAGTGGGAAGCGGACCCCATCTCTCACCCAATAACCCACCACCATCCCCTCCCTCTCCTCTCTACCGTCTCACTCAGCTCAAGTAAGAATCTTTCAATTTTTTATTGTTATTTTATTGCATTTGATTGTTTTTATATTGTATCATTGTTGAATTTATTGTGAAATTCCCTTGTATTTTTTTATGTGAAAATTATTACTGCTTTTACATACATACAGTGATGTTTTTGCTGTCGTCGTCTTCTCTCCTCAACAGGTGGCATGATTTTGTTCATCTTTTATATTGAATTTTATTGTGAAATGCCTTCTTTTATTTATTTTGTTGAATATGGTTATCATTCAACTATATATTGTACTTGCACTTAAAATAATTGTATTAAAGTAGGTACAAAGGGTGGGCATGGGGAGAAATTCACAAGTGGGATGAATTAACTGAATTCCCATTATATTCCTTATGAGAATATTCGGATTAATATATGAACATTTTGATACAGGGTATACAAATTGGAATTTGGAGGTAATTAAATTTGTATACCAAGGAGCTACTGTATGAAAAAGTTTTGGAAGAGATTAAAAAAACTAATTTAAATTTAAGCCACAAAATGAACTGCAGCAGCAGTTATTTATTATATGGAGCAACTCCAAAGTACCATGCAAAAATTAAGAAAGATTTCAAATTAACAACAAAGATACAAAAAGAAAAACTGATAGAGACAAGAATGATAATGTTTAACAGTAAGTTGCCACATACAAAACCTACAAATGGTACATTTAACATTCACTATAATCATTAACACACTATGTTGTTTTAAATAAGATGCATATTCACAATGTCCTGCGAAACAATATTCTGCAAAATTTATCTGAGGAAATTTTGAAAGGCCAAAACTCATGCAATGAAAAGATCTACAGTGACATACATAAACATCTTCCAGACTCACCCTCAACCATCTGGAGTCTATGCTGCAAGGAACACGAAGATAGAGCATTCCATAAGTACAGAAGCTCATAGGCACGCAATAAACAGTAGTTTTTGGATACGACGTCATTTTTGGACTGGAAAAAAAGGCATACAGTATTAATAACAATGGCAAAAATTTTGTGCATAACTTTGTGATTATCAGAATAATCTTGATACTGTAAATATTATCAGTACATATTTTTGAAGCAGGGATATCCTTGTAACTAAAATACTAATCCTTTGCAAAATTATCAAATTCTCTTTGATGAAAGCATCTTTGAAATATAAGATTACTGACTGAAAAATCAGACTGCAAAGAAGGATTTTTCATTATTGCCTTCTACTCCAAATTATAAAATCCATCACATCATTACCACAAATCTCACTGTTCTTATAACACAATTTTCAAATCATATAAAAAATCGACATATTTAATGTCGCGTACACTTTGTAATCATACAACTATTCAAAATTCACAGTTTGTTACATCCAAATAGTACTTATGGTACGCAAAGTACAGTAAACCCCCCGTATTCGTGCTCTCACGATTTGCAGACTCATGCATTCGCAGGTTTCTCTGTGGAACATATCTACCCATTATACACGGAAAATTCGCCCATTCGTGGTATTTTTCACCGAGAAATATTCACTAATTACTGTATTTTCATATAATTTTCATGAATACATGCACTTTTTGTGATAAAAGTATTAAAATACTAAGGTATAAGCATTTTTACAGGGTTTTTCTTGTGTTTAAACTATCAAAATGGGCAGTTCTAAGTGTTTTTGGCGGGGTTTTTAAGTATTCGCGGATTTTAGCTGTTAGGTGAGGGAGCTCTGGATGCGCATCCCCCTTGATCTGAGGAGTTCACTGTATCAAGACCTACTCAGAAGACTTTCTCAAACTGTATCACTTACAAGAAAGTAACTTACTTTCAGTGCCCGTCTCAAGAGAAATGCCTCAAGAGCATGGTTTGATCGCCTGACTAGGGTGGGAACCTCCATCATGCCCCTCGAGCATTCTTCATATCGACCTAACGCACCTAAGCACACTGGAGGGATGATAGTGCTATTAATTTATTTGGGATAAATAAGTCTGTTAAAAATCTGAAACTAGAATATTTAACCAGACTAAAAGCCTTATAAGAATACAGGTAGTCCCCAGTTATCGGTGGGGGTTCTGTTCCCAACAGCATGACAATAACCAAAAATCGCCAATAACCGAAAACCGACAATAATAGCGCCAATCCTTGGGTATCGGCGCCAATAACCGGGGATCAGCGCCAATAGCCGGGGATCGGCGCCGATAACCGGAGATCAGCACCAATAACTGGAGATTAGTGTCAAAAATCCAGTTATCGTTATCACTAAAGTGCCATAAAACCGGATCGCCAATAACCAAGGCCACCGATAACTGGGGACTGCCTGTACATCTAAGTATTATAAAGTATTATAATAAGGGACACAGGAGCACGCACACACACACACACACACACACACAAAAGTAGACATAGTTAGGATAAACAATTTATATAATATAAAGTCTGTACAGTATATAAATTTTGGTCTATAAACTTAAGTAATTTTGATTTTATGAATGTTTTCTTGTTTGTATGCATTCACAAAACCAGTACAGTACAAGAGGAAATGCTACCACTATATCTTGTTAGGTGGTAGAAAGGAAGAAGCAAATTTTTTTCTTTATTCATTTGAATCATCAGTATTTCAGCCAAATTCCAAAACTACCTTCACAGGATTCTTTTGTTGGTGGCTACTAGGACAAAGATGATGCTTGTAGATCCGAATGCCTAGAATGTTAGACAGTTAGGCACTGTTGGACTTCACAACAGATGGACAGCCTCTTAAAGGTCAACTTGCCCATTTAAATACGGAAGGACCTACATATTATTATGATATTATTCAATAGATGAAACCTATTCATATGGAATAAGCCCACAGGGCCACTGACTTGAAATTCAAGCTTCCAAAGAATATGGTGTTCATTAGGAAGTAAAGTGAAATACAGAAAGAGGAGATCCCACTTATCAGAAAAGAAAAAAATTTATAAATAAACAGGTACTGTACAAAATATATTAAAATGCAAGAGGAATAGTATTAGCGTAATAATGCATTGCATTTTCACTTGAACTTCTGAAGTTCCAATTGCACGACATCCTCTGGGAGGCTGTTCCACAGTCCAACATGCAAGGAATAAAGGACCTCTGGAACTGAGAAGTTCGACAGCGAGGCACATTTACTGCATATTAGTTGTGCTGTTCAGTGAATCTGGTTGATCTTAGCAGATAAAGGGGATCAGGATCAATTGAGAATGTGAAAGATCTCTGTTGAAATACAACTTAAACTTATAAAAAAAAAAGTGATAAACAAGAGACCACCCATCGATGGTCCAATTCATAACTGCTACTATTAGGAAACAGAAACCTACCACTAAGAACCACTCTATCTAAAAGGGATAAATATCTGGCAGAGGCAAACATCCACACTGGGGAACAGTATTCCAGGAAACACATATGACCTAAAACAGGTTGCATTGATTTTATCACTGTTACTGTATAAATATATGAGGCCTTATGAACAGCACCTAACTTGCATGCAGCATTTACTGAAACTTTCATTAGATGTTTCTCAAAAGTTAGATAGATGTGAGTCAAAATTTACACCTAGAACAGTTAAAGCTTCAGACTCATTCAGCAAAGTTCCATCCACCTGCAGGGGAGGATGGGGTGGGAAATCTGTAGGAGATCTGTTAATTAATAGTGTTTTCCTTTTACTGGAGTTCAGCGTCATAACCCACCGACTACACCACTCCCTGATCTGGTCCATGTCCCGATTGAGGTTGCATTTCTCATAAGTGGAGGCTTTACTACAACCACAAGTGATGCACCATCAGCATACTGAAAATCGTGTAATGCACAGACACAACATTTTCATCAGTACTCATTTTATGAATATTAAAAAATTAGGGTATTCACACATCAATCTCCAGAGTAAAACTCAAAATGTACACAATACATCCAAACATGATTTTGAAATGCAATGTGTGTGTGTAAGTGGCTCAAAGGTAAGGACCCTTATCTAATTACCTAACACTTGTAATTACCTCTATAACTACTTAGGGCAAACTTACCAGCAGAAATATAGGCATAAAAACTTTTGGACCATCGGGATTCCTTTTTCAGGTTTGCAAAGGCACCTTGGGCATGGCTCCAGTTGAGCTGCAAAAGGTGACACCAAGCCACCTCGTGTAGGGCTAGTAGCTGCAGCTCCCTCTGAGGGGAAGCCTGCAGGGCTCTGCGATATGATGTGAGAGCTCCTGTGATGTCCCCCTGAAAATAAACAATACAAGTAGCATATAGAATACAATATACAATTTAGGCCAAAGACCAAGTGCTGGGACCTATGAGGTCATTCAGAGCTGAAAGGAAAACAGAGTACAGTAAACCCCTGTATTTATGGGGATGTGTATCACAACCCCTCTGGTAGCTAAAATCCACAAATACTTCAAACCCCACTAAAAACACTTAGAACTGCCTATTTTGATAGCTTAAACACAAGAAAAACCCTGTAAAAATGCTTATACCTGAGTATTTTAATAGTTTTATCACAAGTGCATTTAGTCATGAAAATTACATGAAAATACAGTAATTAGTGAACATTTCAGTAAAAAATACCACAAATGGGCAAATTTTCTGTGAATAATGGGTAGATATGTTCCACAGAGAAATCTGCAAATACGTGAGTCCGCAAATCGTGAGAACGCGAATACAGGGGTTTACTGTAAAAGGTTACAAAAGTGTAACAAGAGGAAAACCTTGCTGTTGCACTATGAAACAACTGTTAAAAGACCGCTGAAAGTAAGATGGAAGAAAGAATATGAATGGAGGAGGTAGAGTACAGTAAAAGGAATGAAGGGGGTTGCAGCTAGGGGCTGAAGGGACACAGCAAAGGACCTTAAGTAATGCCTACAGTGCATCGCGCTTGAGATTCATTGACAGCACTACCCGCCTATAGGAAAAGTTGCACATGAAAATAAAACTCCTGTTACGTATGCAGTTTCAAAAGTGATCAAAGACAGTGCAGTGCAGTGCTACAGTGATTGTCATGAAATCATCATCAATATTTTGTGTGCTATGAACTAAATACACTTCCATGTGCTTGTACTCCTGCCACACAGCATTTTCAATGTCACCTAGTCAAGGGAATAAGCATATTATGAAAGTGGCCATGCTTATTTTGATCAGGGATCCTTCTTGAATGTTACTGCCACTCTGCCATTGTCATCTTTCTTGGGAGGCAATTTTACAACTCATATTGTTAAGTATTGCATTTAAGTATGCTAGTTATATGAATTATGTCTGAAAGGAAGAGTAATTGTATGCAATATTACTACACAAAGGAAATTCAGCAATGAGGTACACTACAGTTAACAGTTAAGTATTAACAACCACAAAATGTTGGGTTCAACTGATATCTCTTTAAAAATGTTTCTAAGAAACATACTAAACAGTATCACCTTTAATTATGCTTCATTTACTGCCAGCAATTTTCTAGTAATGTAATTTTGCAAACACTAGACGCTGGATGAGATTAATATAAGAAACTAAAGCACGTGGTACTACGTTGCACAAAATATAAATAACCTTAGTGATTTGGCTACAATGGCTCACTTCAGTACCTGTAATCTGTGAACTCGCCCACTGAAGAACAGAAAAAGGGCAGAATGAGCGTAACTCTGCTGTGCTTCTTGGAGCAAGAGGTGTGCAGCCTCAACACCAGCACGAACTTTGCTTCCATCTAAGGCGAAAAAGGGGCGCACGATTGTGTGATACCACAGCAATGTCAAACTGGAAGAGAGCATACAATTGTTAAAACTGACATCATTCAGCAGAGTATAATTCTGTATTACTGGTAACTCCCAGGGACTCTGCTGTCAACACACTTACATACACCTATGAAATGTGCCTTCCATATCACTCAAATTTGCAGATTTCATGGTGAGCATCTCAAAACCTGAATCATGCTATAACCTTCAATTCAATACACGAGTAAAAAAACAAAAATATGAAACACTGTCAAACATAACCCAGAAAAAAACAAACTGCAGTCTCTTACGTTGCCAAAGGAGCTCTCATGTCATTTGATTTTCGAGTGAACATTAGAGCCGAGAGTCCTGCAAGCCTGTCTCCCTGTAGACCAAGGACGTGTACCAGCCGCAACAGGGACGGAGGTAGTAGCGACATACACAGCTGAAATAAACCATAACCAAAACTCACAGAGGCCATCAATCTTGATACCAGGTCAGGTGGTAAGGCTCTGAAAAAAAAAAAACTGATTATTCCTCAAAAAATCAGTAGTATGGTTGGGAATTCGAGATAAGAGTCATCAGTCGCTGATAAGAGCAATAAACACAGAAAAACACATTAACATGACTCAATGGAATTTACAAGCTTTTGCTAACCATTCAATATGCCTACCTTTTTGGCTGATGCTTTTGATTTGAATTCAAGAAGCCTTTCAAATTAGGTACTGATTTTGAGAGAGGTATACGAAGCCCCAAGGCAGAGGTTGAAGGTGACGAGAGCTCTGGGGGTGAACTGTCGTTGGCTGGGCCTGGAACTCCCATTGAGCCTACTGACCAAGACCCAGGGCTCTGTAGTTCTTTAGTACTAGAAGCGAAGGATTCTAAGGTGTCTTCGCTAAGCGGAGCTGGAAAAGACAAATATAAATAACCTCCATCTGGGATAAAAATAGAGCAAATATAAGTAACCTCCATCTGGGAAAAAGTACTGTACCACAGTCATACAAGATTTAACAAATTTGCTGACGTCATACGCAGGGTATAAACCACTATGAAGAAACGTATGGAGAATTATAAATCTTTGAAAAATATGAATTTCATCGCTAAGCATTTCTTCTGCTTGTCCTCAACACAAGCACTAAATTACACTCTGTTCTGGGATACAATACCTATTTTTACACGACTATTTAATTTCTTCCACTGACATTCTCACCACTAACACCACCACCATGGGAATGGATTTCATGAAAAGGATACTTAAAGCAATGAAAAAATAAACCCAAATTAAAAGTACCTCTCAGCTTTCTTCAGAAACATTACATGGAGAATTTTTGTGAGAAATTGGAGTGCCATTAAAACCAGTTCAATGATCTTAGAAACTTAAATGACGGTCTCAGATTGGCCACCTGGCATATTACTCAGAGCATGCAAAGAATAAAAGAATACTGAGCTTACATGGTGCTTCAGGTGCTTCACTACAGGTCTGCTTGTACATTCTCTTGACTTTTGCATAGGCATGTTCGTACACTTTCCAGGCTTTGCGGAGGACCCACCCTCCCTTGACGTAGGAGCCAATCTCCTGCTGAAGGAAAGTGAGGATTGCCAAGAGGACTTGGCAGTCGGCTAAGATCACTTGCTGCTCTAACTGCTGGCCTGGCTCATCTCCCTGGGGGAAAAAAATTTAGGACTGAAGAGTTAACATCACCAATGTTAAGTCTTAAAGCATGTTAAACAATTCAAAACTATTCTCTCATTACAAATATCTTTTCAGCTATGTCCCATATCATCATGACCATTGGACATCAGGTTTTCCTTACAAAGGGACATATTCTGTATAATTTCTGCCTCAAATCCAATTTGGCCCTAGTTCTTATTATGTCCATCTCTAACATTATATATTTGGCCTTGCTCCACTTTTTCCATTTCAAGTACGAATACAGGCAGTTCCCAGTTATCGGCGGGCTCAATTATCAGCGATCCGGTTTTATGGGGCTTGTCTATCCACGAAAATCAGCAATTTTCAGCACCGAAAATCGGCAATTTCTGCTTATCAGCACGGATATATACCTAACGGGTGCCGATACACAATTAACAGCACCGATAAGTGCCGAAAACCACAGATTTTTGGTTATCTGCCCATTTTGATAGTTTAAACACAAAACCCTGTAAAAATGCTTATACCTGAGTATTTCAATAGTTTTATCACAAAAAGTGCACTTATTCATGAAAATTATATGAAAATACAGTAATTTGTGAATATTTCTCAGTGAAAAATACCGCGAATGGGCGAATTTTCCGCCAATAATGGCTAGATATGTGCCACAGAGAAACCCGTGAATGCGTGAGTCCGCGAATCATGAGAACGCGAATACGGGGGGTTTACTGTATATGGCACTTATCAAAAATAATAATACTGTACCTTCAGCTACTATTTCCCATGCTCTGAACATCTTTTATCAAAGCGTTCCCCATTTTATGATGTTTTCTCAAGACACTCCAGCCATGTATCTCAGTATATTGTCGTGTAAAAGCGCAAGCACCTGCTGCCATGATAACCACAGGACTTATTTGTGAAACTTATACTTTTGTTTTGTTCACTAGTGTGATAGTTTTACTACTGTGCTTCACCTACGCCACTGTTACATTTTTCTTAGTGCACTTTCAATATCGGCAGCTTCACAAGCCGCTGTGTCACCAAAGTAACGAACATCACAAGAGACTTACTTGTTCTTGGCCGTTTCTACTCCCCAAGACTATGTTCTTCACCGAAGAGAACCATCCATTCTCCCCACCCCCGCATCTTCGCTCCATGTTCCGCAGTGTTTCCATACTGTGATTGACCTTCTCATCTTCAAAAGACATGACAGCATTCTGAAAGAGAAAAGAAAAAATGAACAGGAAGTTTTGATGGTAAGAAACAGTTTCAGTTTAACCAGGCTGAGTAAAACTTCCTCTCTCTCACAGGGATGTCCTAAAATACAATCAATCTCCAAATTATATTTCTACATATCTTTTGCACCATCTAGTAAGTTACAATAAGCTAGGGCAGTGGTTTTCAACTTTTTTGTGCCCATGGCCCATTTTTGGCATTCCTAAACACTCATGGCCCACTACTCTCAGAATTGTGTAATGATGGTAATACAATTATTATAAAACATTTTCAGAACACTTTATTACTTTTACATTTTTATTTATGGAATTATTTTTCAGAACTTTATTCGTTATACATTTTCATTTCTGAAAAAAGCACTGGCCTGCATTTTCTGTAAATGATTACCATTTTCATCTGTTTAAGATAACACATGGCAGCAAACCCCCTCAGAGACTTGCCCATGACCCTGGGTTAAGCCACTGAGCTGAGGCATTTGGTAACTCTTAGAAGAGATCTGTGAGAACATTGACCTGACTTGTATGCATAAATATTGAAGAGATTTCAAATTTTGTGTATAAATTTTATGGTCAATTAAAATCCTGGATTTCAATGTCTAAGGGCTGCGTTTCCGTTTGTGCGCAGTAGCCAAGTTATCTGAGAGCGTTTATAAAATGATTCAAAAATAATCAGAGTCTTAATTTAACGCCACCATGCAACTTCTGTTTCACAAAAGAAAACGTGAGAAACTATCATGAAATATCCGCAGTAAAAAACATGCTCCTTCAATTACAATATATATATTCTCTTTAATACAGCATTACTGAAGGCTACTGTGGCAAGATGGATTTGCTATCAGGCAGCAACAGAAAACAAGGAAACAACCTAAAACAAAACGGCACAAAAATGTAAAAATACACATAAACTTGCATAGTTTCCCCCTTAAAAAATCCCTCGATGCTATGCAATCCTTACCATGAATGTAAGATAGCAGTATCCCATAGCCATGTGAAGATTATCTTGAGTGTGATGGCGGAAAAGCTCTTCAGCTTCTGTGAATTTGTTGTTGAGCATTAACTGGATCCCATCTCGCGCCAATCGGGTGTATTCTTCGGGGCCGAGACTTCGTCCATTACCCTCCTCGCCATTTCCTTCCCTTTCACTTTCTCCTCCGCCACCACTAGTGTTGCTGCTCCCACCAGCTGAGCACATGTTGTTTACCCCTCAAGGGAGACTGTCAACCCATTACTACACCTTGGAAAATAAAGTTAATAAAATGTGAATTCCTAATGTCTTTAACAATACATTCCATTACTTTAGTATTTTACAGGAGAAAAAGCTATTAGATATAGATTTGCATTAGAATGGAATGGAATATGAAATTTAGGCCAAAGGCCAAGCGCTAGGACTTATTGGGTCATTCAGCGTGAAGGGAAATTCAGAGTAAAAAGGTTTTAAAGGTGTAACAGGAAGAAAACCCTGTAGTTGCACAATGAAACAACTGTTAGGAGTGTGTGGAAAATAAGACAGAAGAAAGTGGACATGAACAGAGGAACAGTAAAAGGAATGGAAGGGTTTACAGCTTGGGGCTGAAGGAATGCTACAAAGTACCTTAAGTCATGCCTATGGTGCACCGTGTGAGGTATACTGATGGCCCTACATCCCTCCAGGGAGATTTGTATTTGAAGGATTACTTTCAGTTAATACTACAGGTCTAAAAAACTGAACAAATATAAGGCTCACACTACCTAAGGTGACCTCTCCTGAAAATGAGACCAATAACACCCTTACTTTGAATATGTTTCATGAATTTTTTAGTAATGGTGTCCCATTTGTTTTGAATAACAGTTCTATGTGTAATTACTTCAAGTGCATTCTCAGAGCAATATTAACTTTTGTTTACTTTTCATCCACACTATTGCATTTAAATATCTGCTTTGACTTTGGAGAAGTGCATGAGCTTGTTTCTGGTGCTCCTTTTTTCCAGGAGCGAGGATATTCGTGTAATGCCTTTTACAGAGTACTGTATAAATTAACCTAATTTTTATAGCAGTTCTCTCTTTCTCTCTTTGATAATTTCCCTCCTTGTGGAGGGCAAAATAATTAAAGATACATGCCCCCACACATTTATGCTACTATGGATTTACTCCTTGAAATGTAGCAGTCATGCATTCTTTCTACCTTCAACCTCAGTAAGTCTAGTGATTCATTGCTTCCACTGGGTTTGTTTTGGGTTCCATTCATTTGTTCTGATATGGCTTTAGCCCAAACATTTTTTCTTCTTTATTTCACCATTTTGGCATGGTAACTCTACTACAGTCTTTCCTTGGGGTACAAAACTCTGAAAGGGCATCACCACTCAGCTGATCTGAATTGTAAAATAGAACGTAATGGCATACCTTCTTATACTACTCCTTGCATCCTACATAACATGAAAATTGAGGACAGGATCGAGTTTCATTTACCAACTGTCTTGACCACAAGCTGTTTTGGAGGGCCCTATACTTTTTATAGACTTTGTGCTAATGGTCAGGCCATCATCTTTATAACCATCTGCAATTATGTCTTATGGATATTCAAGTTTCAAAGAATTCAAGTTCCTGACAATGAATTTGTCCAGAGCTCTTCAGGCTAACACTTCAATATGCCACCCTCTATTTTCAGAGAAATTTCTTTGGCAGAAAAATTTGTTTTTCTAAATATTAAGAGAGTTAGTACCATTTACTGTACAGTATGCTAATTTCCAGCTAACACTTGAATAAATACATCACTTAGACCAACTGGTTTCATTTTACCACAAAATTTATTCAGCAAACAACAAAATATGAGAGCAGTACCTACATCAGAAACACAGCTGAGTACCATACCTGTTACAGAAAATCACCTGAGTCAAGTACAGTATCTGCAACAGAAGAACAGCTTTCAGAATACTTGACGCAGCACTGCCAACTCCACCATAATATTAACACTGCACTGTTGTGCTGCCCATTTCGTTAATAATCTAACCTAGTAATCATTGATCCAGTACTACAATGAAATTAAGTATCCTGTACCTAAAACATACAGCACTTCAGTGTTGAGGACACTAGGCATGAACCTACTGTAAATCTGTGACGTCCTTCAAAATCCAATTCCTGCGGCTAACTCTATTGATTGCCACTTGCTTGCATGACCTCAATTTTGCAATGCTCTTGCTATGCTTGACAGTTATCCAATAACCACATCTTAATTTGATTCCAATACATCTATCACCTCCCGCAGTCATCTGCAGTGAATTTTAAGCACTATGCAGTCAGGCTATTTGTTTTTCAATCCTACTGATAAAATAAAACTTGTCAACTCCTTATACACCTTATAATATGGCATAACCTGCAAACAATATGCAATTTACATTTTTTTTGTGATGTGAAGTACATACCAGGATAGAAATACATTTAGGGAAAAAAGCATAGCTATTATATGGCAGAACAAAAGCACAGCAATTACATGGTAAACTCTTCTAATTAGACAAAACGGACCACTTATTCCCGTTTGCATTCTGTTCAACTTCTTCTTGATTTCCACTACTTGTGATCTACAGCACATTCAAATTAATACCACACCTAAAATATACTTTAAACAAAATATTAAATTAATATTACACCCAAAATACTTTATACAAAATACATCTACATCAAATAGGCTTAAATCCATTCAAAGTACTGTAAACTTTTTCTCTGACCCTTACATAAAAAGGATGACATATGACAAATTAGTTTATTCTGGATAATTCCAGTTGCAACTCTTAAGTCATCAACAAGGTAATAATATGTTTAAGTTTTCTGCGAATTAAAGCATGAAAATGAAGGTAACAGTGGTATTTATGCTTTCTACTGCAGTCTTTAAATGATTTTACAGCTCAAAAACACAGAGGTGCAATTAACCACAGTGAAACAGGGGTCTAACTTCTATCAACCAATACCCAAAGACCTAACTATAAATGACCTCCAAGCCACATAACTTTTAATTCCCAAAGAATTAAATGTACATTCTATTACTTACTCCCATACAATTGAATATACATTCTATTACTTACTCCCAGAATTAAATATACAACCTATTACAGTACTTAGTCAGTATATGCTTCCCATCCAAGATCCTTCCCACTGTAGATGGGCATTCAACCAACATACAGTAGTAATTAACTGCTGCTTAAACAATATGGTATTGCATATACAACAGATATTTCATTTTATCTCAGCTTCTTACACTGATCGACTCTTATGTAATTTAGGCTGCCAAGCCAATTATTGGGGTACTTCTAGCCATTCAGCACTTACAACAGAGAAAAGGAGGAGTTGGAGCTGTTGGACGGCAAGACAAGGTGATCCAGAAAATATAGATGAAGTGCAAGGCTCAGTAATTTTATAGAAGAGCTCTGAGTGGTGCCGTGTTTAGTACCAGCCTCTTGGGTATGAACGTAAAAACTCAAGACAAAAAATGGTACATTTTTAAAATGATCTCACCAATACTACAATATATATAACCTCTTCTACACTGGTCAGTCAAAAATTTTAATTAATAATTTATGAAAAACTAATGGCCTAGGTAAAACTGACAGCTTATTACACCCTTTATTCACAAAACAGGAGTTGTGTTTAGTACCAGCCCCTTAGGGAGGAGTGTAAAAACAAACAAAATATCAAACAAACCAAAGACAAACATAATCAAAAGCCTAAATAAAAGTTGGTAAATATTCTGATCAGTGACTGGCAGGAACCAGGCCGCACTAGTAGCCTTCAGTTTTACCAAATTTTCAAGTCCAAAATGCAATACTGTAATGGTTTTAAGTAAAGCAACCCCTTTTAATCATAGATGCATCCAGGTGTGTTTTATTTTCTTCAAAATTTGCCAAGCCAAAATCTAACACAAAAAGGCTAAACAAGCCTACCACCATTGCAATGAATGACAACCCTAGAATGGATCCAAGTATATGCAAGGCATATGGGAGCCATATGTTCGAGAAGGTACTGGCTAAGGAAACCTGTTATAAAAGGAACTATACTAACCTAACCTATTAGGCCGTGTTACTTAGACACGGGGAGTCCGCCCCGTGAAGGATAATCCACTTTGAACCAAAAGTTCCCTTATAACACTGTGCATATGTGATAGCATTCCAGGATGGCCAGCATACAATAACTTATCAGTTCTGAGGTTAATTACACATTACTTACAGTCAACTGACCAAAAAATAATGGTAAATTCCTGATAAGCAACCAAAATACTGTAGATTAACTCAATTTCCAAGGTAATACCCCGTTCGTAGCTATTCTATAGTTCTACCCGAACTAATATACAGGGCAAAAATCTCAAATATGATTTATTTAAACAGAACCTAACCAAACCTTATGGGCTACAGTGGCCTATAGTGACTGAAAAACCTTTTCATTTATCAAACACACAGGCCTGCGTCTACAGTATTATCCACACTATTAGCACCTAATTTTACAAGAAAAAATCTTAAAAGTGACGGGCTATTTGAATATAAACTAATTTACATAAAAATAACCTTAAATACTACGAGTTGTTTATAATACAACTTAACCAAACCCTACAGGCTACAGTAGCCTACAGTGACCGAAAAACCTTTACGTTTATCAACCCCAAACGTCTATTATCCACGCGATTAGCAAGTAATTTATTGGAATAAATCTTAAATATGACGATCTATTTAAATATGAGTTTCTTAAGCCTTACAGGCTACAGTAAGTTATACAAAACGTAGCTTTCCCTATAAGACACTTCTACAAACCGGCCTCCTTTCAAGAAAGTACCCAAAACCAAGAGGTATTTCATTTAAATCGTCTTTAAACCGACAATAATTAATTATAAAGTAAATTTATCGACAAATAAAGTAACAGTTACTCGTCTGGTACTTAAAAACACTACTCACCATCGCTAAGCTTGCTCGACAGAGTCATAGTTTGACAGTTCTTCATGGAAAGCATTCAATCAAAACAAACACTTCCCAGGATTAGAATAGACATCAATGAGTAGTGTGTCATTAAAATTGATGGTTTAATCTGTCAAAAAACTGTATTTAAATCTTATATGACGTTAAAAATATGTTTAAATGTAAATTAGTCTCTCCAGAGTGGCTGATTTTGGTAAATATACTAAATTCATTGATTCCAAATGGTCAAGGTTTCCTGGTTGTGACTGGAACTCACGCAAACGAGTATTGTATCATTAAAACGAGTGGTTTAATTTATCAAAAACACATACCTAAAGCTAAATGATAAAATTGAGATATTTTTCAAATAAATTTAACAAAAATGGTTTTGGTTAAATATGCTAAGTTACTAGTTCTAAGTGTCCAAGATTTTCTTCACTTCTATAACGTTCTACGCACGAATGAGTATTGTCTCATTAAAGTCAGTTGTGTCAAAAAACCATTTTTACAGTTAAATTTGAATCTTTATATATATTTAATAATAATTAAAACTTAACTGAATTTAATTAAATATGGTAAATCATCTCATCCCAAATCGTCAAGATTGTAATACTGTTAGGTAGAAATATTTCAATTAAGAAAATCGTCTGCTACTACGATCCTTCATGAACGCACAACGAAATAGGTTTTAAGCACAAGCTTTTATTTCATTATAAATATGGAATTTCGACTATTTTACCAGACAAAAACATTGCTAAACTATGGAGGATATAAATTATTGCGTTTCAGCACAAAGAATTCAAAACCAGGTCAATGGGCGGTAAATTAAGTGTCGATGACGTCACGGCAATCAAATATCGGCAAAGTGGTTAATTTCTGTGACTACCACCTGTAATATTAGTAAGGTTAATTCACAGGTAATTACTATAACGAGCGATCTACAGGAAGAAAAACGTCTAGCAGCTTTGGGGGTGAATTTAGGGTTTTGTATAAACATTGGGAAATAGCGCGTACCACCTTGAATTGGGTCAGATCAATAGCGCACGATAAAATTTAAAATTTATAAGAGACTACCCTCACAAAATTCTACTAATTTGTTATTCAGGGTTTGATAAACGCTAAAAGAATCTTCGGTATTCCTAAAATTTTATTTGGGGTGAGCATTGTCATTTTTTTAATTCTTGAAAAAGTATTGCAACCATTTGGGTCAAAGCCTTTGCGCCTTGGGGGTGCGTAGGTCCTTAACCTATAAATTATATAAATTTAGGCCTACGAGCAATTTTAATGATAGTCGAAACCAATGACTTCATAAAAATCTGACAAGATATCCTGAAAATATCGTTGGAGCAGGCCTCATTTTACGAAGTAAATGGCAGTAGCAATTTTTACGCAAGTCATAGCACTGCTTACATACATTCTTCTTTAACTTGACTAAACCTTATAACCTGAACTATTAAGATTGGATGCAATATTAGAAGGGGACGTGTGGGCTGGAAGAAGTTAGGCCTAGTCTATACATTAAACGGAATTATCACATACCTACCTTACACTGTAGATGGGCCTAATAGGCCTATGTACTCCAAGTTGATTTATAAACTCCGTATTTAAGTCAAAATTCTCACGTCCTATCATCCACAGTAAGTTAGGGATTAGTTGTTGACCTACAAAATCTTCAACTAGTGGATGCGTGAAGAGTTTTTATCTAAAGACATTCGACTTATCAGGCACCACCTCCTATTTTTATCTCATCTTGCTTCCCGGCTTATCTTTGGAAGCCTTCTATCTGCTCACGGTAAAACAGGCGAAGTATTTATCGTCAGATTATATATCAGAAGTTCGTTCATTTGATTTAGTTTGATTTTACGAATGTTTGGTCTAATGGCCTGGTACTGGAGCCGTTTGTTTACTAAAAGTTTGTCGGTTACATACCCTAGCTATTTTTTAATAGCCACGTCTTAAAATTCCTCTTGAAACACAAAGTAGTCTTCATTTTGTTAATTCACGAGGTAACTTGATAATCATGCAGCCGATAAAATTACCACAGTCATGTTTTCTATATTAACTCAATCCTTCCACGTTCAACCTAGGCCCAGGTCACACTTCATTATGTCTGGCCTAAAGCATTATAGCCGGTTGCCTAAGAAACGTTCAAATCATGTCTACACCTCCATACGAGTAATATTTATCACTTAGGTACTCTTATTTCGATATTTCTACGCCACAGTGTCTGATTTCACTTAACAATCCAATTAAACCAAGCTTGAATGGTCTGATAAAGCTGATTTGGCCAAGGTTTTCTCAGAAAGGCTAATAGCGGAGCAAAACGGCTTCAATTGAATAGTTCATTCTAACTGTTCTTACCCAAGGTCTTTTCACGACGGGTAATGGCGAAGCAAAAGGGGGTTAAACTTTTCCAAGACTGACTTAAACTCGGTTGGCTACACTGGTGTCCCGCCATTGGTGGTTTGCCTAGAGATACGAAGTATGTCATTAGCTAGTTGGAAGTACCTGCAGTTAAGCTGTTTTGAGCTCATTATGCAAAGGGCGAACAGGGTGTCATTAGCTCAATTTCCATGAAAAACCTGCATAAATTATATGCGTTACAGACTTGCTGGCGTTCTTTTAAAATACGGAGAGGAAAATAAAGTTTCTGCAGCTTTTTACAACGAAATACCTACTAAACTGAACAGTTTCCTAATTATAACTGAAATGGTATCGTACTAGTACGTCAACTTTTGTTAGTCTTTATTGGTAAACGGTATCTTGAAATGCATAGGTATTGGTACAATAAATCGGCATTCTAACACGTTTCCGAAATGCACAGGCAAAATCTGATAAAAGTAAATAATATTAGTACTGGTTGTGCAGTATAGTGCTAAAATTTTTTCATTCTACAACAGGCATAGAATATACTTTTTGATAATATATATATATATATATATATATATATATATATATATATATATATATATATATATATATATATATAATATATATTTATATATATATCCAGTACTGAATTTTATTTCTCTTTTAATATACCTATATATATAATTTTAACATCGTGATAACACAAAATGAACTGAATAGCGTTCTCACTAGTGTTGTCTCTCTCTCTCTCTCTCTCTCTCTCTCTCTCTCTCTCTCTCTCTCTCTCTCTCTCTCTCTCGTTAGTACTGTTTATACCACATTGTTTATTTTCGTGCGTGGTATAGAAATGCTCTTATCCAAAAATTATATAAGATTTCCATCCGCATACACAGTTAATCCACAAATCTACATTCATGCAATTCAACGGGAGTGCATTTCAGCTATAAATTTCTACTTTATTAAATCATCCCCTTTGGTAACTGAACTTATCCCTTGTTCAGATGTAAATTGCGATACTGTAGCTTATTAAAGAAAAAAAAAAAACCATAACAGCAGGAAGTGTATTTATGATAACTGGCATGACACCTGATGACACCTGATACTTTCATCCTGTCAAACTTCTTCTTCAGTGTTTTGGCCTGAATTCACCGGATCAGCTGCTCGGTCGAGACGAAAGTCTTTTAAAACATCGAGAAGCAATGAATTATTTAAAGTTAAAGTGAACTGATCCGTTTAAATACATTTTAGATATTTATATCAAGCCAAAAATATAAATATATATTTTTTCATGAGTGACTGAAGCACCACTTATAAATAAAAAAGAGGAACAGTTAGCAATTTTTCAAGAAGCAAAGACCACTTTGAAGTTAAGGCAAATGAATACGTTTAAATACATTTTTAATATTTATAGGAAGCTAAAAATATCCATTAATATTTGTTTTTATCAATGACTGAAGCCCTGTTTATGAACAGGAAAAGAAACACTTAACGTGAACGAAAGAGAAACAGTTAGCGAGTGAAGAGATTGCTTTTGAATAAACCTTAAATATTTATATAAAGCTAAAAATACCCATCAATAAATGAACAACTGAACAACCGTGAGATTTTTATAAAAATAATTGGGGCAAAACACCATTTTGAATAAAAAAAAGTTCAACATAAAACAGAGTTATAAATAAGAGAGAGAGAGAGAGAGAGAGAGAGAAAAAGAGAGAGAGAGATTATTAAATGTTTATATAATGCTAGAAGAAATATCCATCGATAACTTTATTATCAACAACTGAATAACCATAAATATTATAAGTAATTAAAGAAAACAGTATGAATGAAAATGGAAACAGATCATGAGAGAGAAAAGAGTAGAGTGACATATATATATATATATATATATATATATATATATATATATATATATATATATATATATATATATATATATATATATATATATATATATATATATATATATATATAAAGTTAGAAGAAATATCCATCGATAACTTTATCATCAACAACTAAACAACCATTTATATATATTATAAATAATTAAAGAAAACAGTTAGTATGAAAAAAAAAGGCGTTTGCGAGAGAAAGAGTAGAGCTAGACATTATTGGAACGGGTTGCGTACTGATACTACTGAAGAGACAGAGGGCAGAGAGGAGAGAGGAGGGAAAAGAGAGAAGAGAGATATATATCATTATGAATTAAAAAAAAGATAAAAAAGGGAATTTGCGAGAGAAAGAGTAGAGTTCGACATTATTGGAACGGGTTGCGTACTGAGGAGAGAGAGAGAGAGAGAGAGAGGGAGAAAGAGAGAGAGAGAGCTGGAGTGAAAAAGAGAGAGAGAGAGAGAAAGAGTGTGAGAGAGAGAGATCAATGAAGGGACGGAGGAGGAGCACCGCCGCGTAGTAGACTTCGTGTTTGGTGGCCATTGAATGTTGGAATAGAAGTTGTCAGTGCATGGAGGTAAACCACACATCAAAATCATTCACTGTATATTGCCAAAACTCGCCTGGCGTCGCAATTGACCGGGTCACCCGCAGGAGGACGATCGAGGAAGGAGGAGGAACAACAACAACATAAACAGCCATCTTGTGTCTAAGAGTGTTGCTCATAGGCCTATAGGTCTACGAAAGAGAGAGAGAGAGAGAGAGTTGGGATGAATGAATTTAATGTCATTTTAGGTCATTTAATGTTATGTAGGTCAGTTATGGCGGATACGTAAATGGAGGGAACTGTTATTCAAGGCTTTTTCCTTATTAAATGTAAAATTTGTCAATTTATTCATTGTCAAAAGGCAGTCGAAGCCTAGGCCTATGCTGCTACTTAGGCCTGTGGGCTCTCCACCAATAACAAGTGGAGTTAATGTTATCTAGGGCATAGAGCGGGTATTTAGGGTATATATGCCCATGTACATGGCCAAGCGGCAATTTAGGTTTTATCCCTTCGTAAATGTAGGCCTAAGACTGTAGCCTCCAAAGCTTAGGCCTATGGGCTTTCCACCAACGAACGAGCGGAATTAATGTTATGTAGGTCATGGAGGCCGCACCTAGGGTAACATACATATGGCGGAGTCGTTGTTCAGGTCTTATTCATCTTTGTTGAATTTGTAGCCTAAATAATGTTGAAGCCTAGGCCTATACTGCTACCTAGGCCTGTGGGCTTCCAGAGCCATATTTTAAACCTGCAGGCCTAGCTATGTTCTTAGAAATGGTGAAGCTGTTAGGCCTATTTAGGTCGCAATTGTTTTCTGAATGTCAAATTTGTACCCTGCGTAATGTCCAAAGGCTAGCGTAGCCTTGACCTAGGCTGTAGGCCAAGGCCTAGTAGCAACATAGGCCTAGGACTTGTCGCAATATAGGCCTAGGACTTGTCGCAATATAGGCCTAGGACTTGTAACAATATAGGCCTATGGCTAGTAGCAATATAGGCCTAGGCTTAGTAGCAATATAGGCCTAGGACTAGTAGCAGTATAGGCTAGATCTAAGTAGTAGCTCCGCAGCAGCGATTTCCTTCTAACTTGACTTTTTCTACAGTTTTTCAGTTGCTAATAATGGATTTTTTTTCAATTCTTGTTACACAAATGTAATTAACCCTGAAGTCCATCCAACAAGGGTTTCCATCATAATCTTCACAAGACAGGCATTGCGGGGATATATGTCTGTTTGGAGCTGGTTCGCATATCCTGTCCGCAAGTGCAATAACTTGTTAACGATAGGCACACCCCCTGGGCCAGTACTAAACACGTGAAGGGACATTCCATCCCCGATGCCACAGGACTAAACACAGCGAAATGTATTTAACTCCTCCTGTTGGCGAATGGCTCCCCTCCTCGTTTTCCCCTCCAGAGGGCACCTCCCCAACATAAACATGTCTCGCCCCATTTCTGTGTTCTCTCCCCAAACCCCATTCTGAAGCCCCCTTTACTGTTGAGTAGATTTAGGGGGCAAATAACAGTTGGCCGACAACAAACAAACAAACAGTATCAGAAGCCCTAAAAGTGTAGAAAAAACTAGTTTCCAAGGTAAAAACAGGCACAGAGCTAGTTCTTAGAATTACCCAATATAGGCCTACGCATAGTAGCAATATAGGCCTAGGGCTAGAAGCAATATAGGCCTAGGCTTCACTTCCTTTTTGGCATTACACAGGCTACAGTTTTACATGTACAATGGTATAAAACCTAAATAGGCTAATTGCTTTGCCTGCTTTGCCTGCTTTGCCATTTTTGTGTTACCCTACATAGGGCCTATAGACGGTAAATATAAACACACACACAAAAGACAAAAACAAAAGGTGGTCAATATTATGGTTGGTGACTGGCAGGAACCAGGCCGCAGTAGTAGACTTTAAGTTTTGCCCACCGAACAAATGCGGAATATTGGGAAGTCGGGTCATTTTCAACGCGAAAACTATTATCGTCCGTAAGGAAGCGCAATACTCATTATAGATTTAAAATGCCGCAAAGAATTTAAAGCTGAAAGGCTGACAGATGGAGCTTGACCTACTGGACTAACTAGTGTGCTGCAAGAGCTTCTAACAGATTACGATTTTTCATGAAAAAAAAGAAAGCGATTTACAATTGTAAATAAGAAAGATAGAAACTAAATAATAACAAGGAACAGTATATAAGATTGAATGTACAATAAATAGCTGATAAAAGTAAGAAAATATAAGTAAGAGCTAAAAATATAATACAAGGAGTTCCAGACATCAACCCAAGGTCAGGTTATGGTACAGAGGTACTGGAATATATCCCAAAGGCTTGAAAACTATGCTTATACCTGTTCATCCATCCATCTTGAGGCAACTAAATGTGGTGCAAGATGACCAAGCATTCCAAATACTGTAGTGGTGCAATTCCACCAGTTATTTAAACAAAATGAAATGGAAAGGAGGGGTTGCTGAACACCCCCAAGGACCTTCATAATGATTTTTTGTAGAATTCCCAGCAGTAGGGAATTATGGAATAGATGTGGAGTTACTGAAGGAGTCGGAAGGACATTTTTCAAGAAACTTCTTGAAATAGCTTCCAAAACTAATGTGTTTTTTGTTAAAAATACAGGTAGTCCCTGGTTTACGACGGGGGTTCTGGTCCTACGCCACGTCGTAAACCGAAAAATCTTTGAAAATTGTCAAAAATCCAAAGAAAACCTTACTTTTAATGCTTTGGGTGCATTTAAAATTATGCAAATTGCATTTTTATTGAGTTTTTCATAAAAAAAAACCTCCAAATTTGTATTATTCTGCAGTTTTGGAACCATATTCTTCCGTCGTAGGCGTCGTAACCCCGGAACATGCGTCGTAAACTGGGAAATAATTTCTGATGAATATATTTGAAAAGCGTCGTAACCTCGGAACGTTGTAAGCCGGACCCGTCGTAACCCAGGGACTGCCTGTTTTGGTTTGTTTTAGAAAAATGGCATTTCAAGATGGGCACTGTATACTGAATTGACTGCGTATCATTGATACAGGAAGGTGGATACTATCAGTTTGTTATTCTTACTGTGTGAATAGGGAAGGAACAGCACACTTAATATATTTTCATTTTCCAGTGGTATGGCGAGTGGAGGGGACCGGCTGAGAGTGGTGACGGCGGTGGACTTAAGACACAAGATGGATGCACTTGTCTCTGACCTCACCCATGCTCTGGATGAGTCGCAGCTTCCCCAGTATCACCGCAAGAGACGAGGCTTCAAACGTCGTGTCAAGCTGCCCAACAGTTTGAGTAAGTGAATGCTGAGTTACATGCGATGAACTGCGTGTCTTGTTTTTCTTTGTCATAATAACTTAGTTACATTTTTTTAAAAGATTTGTTTCTGCAAGATGAATGTTACGTATTTTGGCGATACAGTTTGCTAATTTCTGAAATATTTTTCAAGCTTGGTAACTATACAACACACTAGATTAGTGTAAAAAAAAACTCATTGTTGTCACTATACACCTTTAAAAATCACTGATACTAACGATAGTCTTGAATAACGTGTTCTTAAGAGATGATCGGATTCAATTGAACTTTTACTGTGCAGTTTTTCTCTCGACAGGCCTCGCCAATAACCGTGCACTGAGCGAAGATTCATCCAGTAGTATTGGTGAAGTGCTGCTCTCCCAAGACAACAAATCGTCCATACCCTTGACAGACTCTGATGACATGAGCCCCCCTCCAGAACCCCGTTTGAGAACTCAGCTGCTGACCCATCACAGAGCGCCTTCTACCTTGGTAGAGTCTGATTCAGTCAATGAAAACTTCTCTCCCATGAGACCTCATAATCGCAGGTACGTGATGAAACAGATTTATAATGTAGGCTGTCTGAATACATAAAAAGCAAGTTGCTAACATTTGTCTCAGATCTGCACACAAGAACTTGAAGAAAAGTGTTCATTTACGTTTATGCGAGGGTATTGGGTCGTCCAGATTAATAGCTTTCCCTTGCCTTGATTGGCCCTGTAGGGAAATGGTGCTGTCAGTGCATATATCTCCCTTCCATTCTCTCTTCCATCGTACTTTCCACCCTCGCCAAAACAATTGTTTCAGTATTATTTTCAGCACTGAACGACCTCATGGGTCCTAGTGCTTGACCTTTGGCCTAAATTTTATATTCCAGTTTCCTTGGTTGATTTCAGTTTGAAATGTTTAATATTCCTATATTCATGTGAAGCACAGCCATTCTGCATTCAAAAGGTTCTGCTGAAGCAATTACTGTACTGTGTTTACATTTACAAAATTTAAGTGGATTTATTTTTTGAATGACGGATCAACTGTCTTTTTATGTTTGGTGATGTACTGTAATACTGTATTTTCCTGTACCTCCTCTTACTTCTTGCTAATGAACACCATATTCTTTGGAAGCGTGTTCCACATGAATAGGGTTTATGTTTCTGAATAGGGTTTATCTTCTGAATAATAATAATAATAATAATAATAATAATAATAATAATACAGTAATAATACGTACTCACATTGCAGTTCCTGAAGAATTTTGCGAGACCTGACTTTTATATGCTATTTTTACCTAGCCCTTCAATTTTGCAGAAAAAGAAAGTGCAAACGTTTAGCCCTGGATCCAGATGCCCCATCCACCTCCAATCCGCAGGGCACCTCCGTTCTTCCTGCAGGGATTTCAAGCGTCCTACCCATCACCAAATCTTCGAGCTTTTGCGGAGTTTCTCTCAATCGGAGGAAGAAGACTCTGAGGTCATCTCCAGATACAGAGAATAGGTACGAAAATGTTTCTTCTTACCAAACTCCCCTGGTAATCTGACTTACAATTCACCCTAGTTTTCACTTCATTCAAGAAGAATGCCTGGAATGAGAGTCATTTGAGTAGTACAGCGTTCAGGAATGTGACTTAATACTCTTGTTAAACTACTTGGTAATTTATTTACTGTATTAGGTGTGTAGGGGGTGAGTATAGCACTGTTAGAATATTTGCCTTTTTTTGACATGAGCTTACTTAAATGTACTTAGTAGTTTTGTTCATTGTAATTAGAAGCTGTAGGACTTTGTTTTTTGTAACTGAACCCATCATCTTTCTTGTCTGTGTACTGGCCCAGGTACCTGGCAGTTTCAGCTGGGAAAAGAAAACGTGGAAGGGAGAGAAGCGTGGAATGGTGCGGCCAACAGCTGGCAGGAAAGCGACATGGGACGTCTAGTCATTTTCACAGTCTCCGAGCCCATCGTGCTTCCCGTGCTAGCACTGGCGACAGCATGGAATATGAGTATTCTGATGAGGATGACATGTAAGTGTGTTTCATTTAATAATTGTGATCGTTATGCAAATTGAGATATCAGAAGGTTTAACAGTAATCAGTTATTCATTTTATATGAGGTAAAAAGAGAGAAGGTTTGATAGCAAATAGTTTTAATTTTCTCTTTACTTCTATTTGCAGGTTTTTCATTTTTCTAATAGCTGAATTAGATATAGGTGTCTGCCCGTTAGCTTATTCTTTTGCTTTCATGTGCAAAAGAAAACAAAGTACATATTAAACCTTTAGTAATTGGTGGTGTTTTTGCACTGAGGTCTGGCAGTATCCTTAATTACGGCACTGGTTGTCAGACTAAGCAGACCTAAAGACAGCTCTAGTCTTGCTTGTACGAACACCTCGTAATATACAGTACAGAGAAGAGAGCAACCTAGTAGATGTGGCTATCCAAATCTCAGAATGCATTATTGTCTGTACTTCCTTCATTGCAGGGATCACAGCAATGACAGTAGTGAGAGTGAGGCTGGAATATACACCTGCGACGAAGGAAGAGAGGCAGACGATGAGCAGAGCGACTGGTTTGCCGAACCAGACCCGGTTTACGGGGTCCCCGGTTCAAACAATCAGACTCGGCAGAGGAATTTCTCCAATCGGCTGTCGTGGTGGAACGACAACGATCTCGGCTTGTCATCTTCAGCAAAGGTAATGCAGGATTGGAGCGGATGCTCTGCTTATGTAATCCCTAAGTGCATTTAGCCTGAAATATTAACCTAAAGCATCAGATGACGGAGCAGAATGAAACTAAAATTACTGGCTGGATACAACTACTGTACTTTTTTCTCCCTCTGACAAATCTTGTATCAGTGACAATGCTGTTTGCCCTATCAGTAATCTTGGCTTCTGCACATCCTGATAACAGTCAGTTTTATCTTTTAATCTTGACGCCTTATTTCTCAAAGCTGAAGGAACTTCACTTTTAAAAGGGCATCCATTTTTTTTGGTAGTTATTTCTATATGAGAATATGTGATTTGCCAGCATTTAACAGTCACCTTACAACTGTATGCTATACCAAAGAGGTGGTTTTATATTTGTCAGGATATGGTCTTGCTATCCTTTACATAATATATCCTAAGTCCCAAACAAATGGCTATATTTTATTTTGTACGTAGGATGCCTTTTCATTTTAACTTCTTATTTTTGCTAAATTTGAATTAACCCAAATTATAACATTCCACGTGTTGTGTAGTGCATTTTTCCAATCAGGGAATGATAGTCTTTCCTATTTAGTAGTTTGTGGATTGTAACAGCACTAAATATATAACATTATGTGCAATTGGGATACTTCATATCTTGACGAGCCCAGATGGAGATGTGATGTTTTTACATTTTTATTTTGCCTTATAAGTAGTGTTCCATCATACTGTTGTAACTCAGACCTCATATGGGTTGGCATAGTAGTTACTCTGATGAATGTCACTTGTTTCTAAAAGAAAATTTCATAGGGTTAAAGAATGTTAATTTCTGGGGGCTTACAGGGTCTTAAAGTTTTTAAGCAGATATGTCAACCATTACAGCAGGTGGATGTTTTTGAATGTTTCTTTGAAGCAGTGGTCTGTATGTTACAAATTGTTTTTTCTAGATTCGTAAAGGTTTTTTTTTTTCTTTTTTTCACTGAAAAGACAATAGATAGGTTGAGATACGTAACACTTTCTTTTGCTAAGAAGCTTATCATGGTAATATTCTGTTACACAAAGATACTTTTTAAAAAAAGAAAATTTGAAGGTACATTGGGCTGACTTCGAAGTGTTCGTTCCAAACAACAATTTGGTCTCTGTTAAGTTAAGAAAGTGTTTTTAAGAGGACGATTTCCTGCAATGGGTACCATGAGTTGCTTCCGTGTTTCCTTTGCAGGCTCTGTTCAAAGAGAGGTACGAGACAATGTCCGCAGAGAACCAGCAAGCCTGCCGACTCAGGTTTCAAAAGCTGAGAGAGAGGCTTTTGGTGAGTATCCCTAAAAGTCACTTGGATGATTTTCAGGTGGATGTGTTTTTAACCTCAGCCAGGACACTTTGCGACGAGAATAGAAAGCGTATTTCCTGCCGGTATTCGCTGTATCAGCTCTTGAGTGGTTGAAGCACTTCAGTACAAAATATCTGCCAGAGAAAAATGGCTAGAATTGATGTACAGTAGTTCACATGTTTGTCTGTCTTATCACTGGATCTCAACAGCTGACACATTGAAAGTTATGTAGAACATTCAGGAAACATTACCGAAATACACAATATGAATCTCGCCGATTCAATAGTTTTACGTATCCATAGAAAGTAGATCTTTGTCGTATATTCTATGCTTTAGGTGTACTGTACTATGCTGACATTGAATTTTCTTGTTCTATATCTTGAAAATTACTCTCATGAATTTACGAGATTCAGGTATTGTGTAATAACAAGTTTACGTTGCAAAGACAGGTTGTTCGAGGTTGTTCTTTCAAAGTCTGATTATTAACACTTTCCAGAGAAGAGAAATTCGTGCCGGTCGGAGAAGGATAAGGGACAGAAAACCTGGTTACAGCATTGTCTCTTCCGTCAATGATAAGGTGTCAAGATTTCTTCAGGTAAGTAGTTGAAGTGTTTCAGGATTCTTAATAAAATTCATGGAATTGTTTTTATGGAGTGTCTCAGGAATGCTAACTAATATTCTTAGAATTATTTTTATAAAGTGTCTCGTGACAATTCATGGAATTATTTGTATTTAGTGTCTTTGGAATGCTAACTTAAATATTTATGAAATTATTTTTATGAGGTCTCAGGAATGCTAACTAAATATTCTTAGGCTTTCCCTTTCATTTGTAGGCTGTGTATGACATTTTGTAATTTGTCCCATTCACTCTGTTAGGAAGATATATTTGAAAGTCACCCTTGTAAAAAAAACTTATATGAGACTACTGTATTTTGCTTCCTAGGTTATGAGACTTTCACTTTGAAATTTTAGCTCTTTTTACAAGTTACTTCACTGTGTTCACAGGATCCGACTCAGTCAGAACTGCGGTTACGGCCTATGACGGATAAGGACTTGGATCAACTTAATCACCTAGCCAACCTGTACTCATTAACCGTCCGAAGTGGTGATGATCAAACTGCTCCCATCCTCACAAAAACAAGGTAGGCCTAATGAATAAATAGGTCATCATTAGTACTTTTAATTTATCCATTTAAGAAAACCAAAGTTTGGTAGACTTAAAAGGACATATAAGTAAATATTAAACAGTTTGGTAAATTGCCATATCTAATTTTTGATGGACTAAACAATGATGGACTTGCAAAGTCACATTTTTATTTCCTATGCTTGAAAGTATTTTGAAGTATTTTTCTGTTTTGATTTGATTCCCAGTAAGGTACGAAGTATTCACAGGATTTTTGGTAACTTTCCCGTCAGAAACACAATCACCAAACAGAGGTTGGAAGTGGAAGGTGAAACATTGGCATGTGGAGGATCTTTTCCCGGAGGTCTGCCTGTACCGCTGAGTGACCTCAAGCGACGTAAACGGACACCTCCTCCCCCAAATAACTTGACGGAAGGCAGCAATGATTCAGTCGAGAGTGTTTTTAACAATGCAGGTCGGTCTAGTGAATTTTTCTCATTGTATTAAGGTTCTTTGCAGTGTCCCTTCAGTCCCTAGCTGCAACCCCTTTCATTCCTTTTACTGTACCTCTGTTCATTTTCTCTTTCTTCCATCTTACTTTCCACCCTCTCCTAACAATTGTTGCTTAGTGTGACTGTGAGGTTTTCTGCTTGTTACACCTTTAAAACCTCCTTTACTCTCAATTTTCCTTTTAGTCCTGAATGACCTCATTGGTTCCAGTGCTTGGCCTTTGGCCTAAATCTTATATTCCAATTCCTCATTGTTCCTTAATGTAATTAAAATTGTATTGTTATACTGTAACAACTCAGCTTGAAAGATGCTTTTTGGGGGTCTGGCCTATCTGAAAAGTAACAAGGTCCATTAAGTATCAAGACCTTGTATTATAGCCTATACTTGAATATTTTTGAGATATCTTACAGATAACAGTAATTCCACAGAATTCCTAACCTAAAAAGGTCCGTTAAGTTGAGGTGTCACTGTACGCGCTATATTTTTTATATTTATGGGTTTAGAAGTATTTGATGGTAAGCTTACACAAGAGAGGGTTGAACCAGTTGGAGAATTTTATGCATACATCACAAGTTAGAATGTTTCATAATGTTTCATAATTTTTTATGATAATCTTGAATATTCTGATGAAATTAGCCAAGGGGGAAATAAATGTACTGGTTAACAGGTCATAGATCTGACTCCCAAAGTTCAGATGAGAAATCCATATCAGTATCCAAGAATTTTTTTTTTTAGCCGATTCCTTTTAACACTCTAAAAAGATATATTTGAACAGGCATTGCAAAGGAACACTCCATTATCAATGAAACTGATTTCAGGGACATCATTTCGGCCTCCTGTACCAACAGTCAGCTGGGAGGATGACATAGGGGACTGCTGTGCCGACTCGCTGTCCGAGAGACTGGCCGATTCAGAGCCGGATCCGTTGCCATCCCCTACCTCTCTCGGTCTTCACGACTGCACTCTATAAAGATCTGCCGTCTACGTTGGCCGATTCAAGACTGTAGGTCCTAGATCTTTCAGAGCACACTGCCATCTGACGTAGGAGGCGGTCGGTAATTCTGCGGCCAAGTCTGTGTCTTGCCAGGGTCACTCAGAGAATTACTCACCGCTGACGTCACCTGATTACTCTTCATTGAAACCATGATTCATTTCCTCATACCCCATCAAATTGTTATGACCTGCCATATTTATATAAGAGCCATCCAGATTTCTAGATTTATTGTTTACTAAATATGATTTGCCATATTTTTCAGAGATTTGTAAACAAATTATTTATTATTTATTGAAATGTTAATTTGAGAGACAAAAAAAGTGTTTTGCAAGATAAGGGTTTGCAATTAAGATTTCCAAGCAAGTTTAGGAAATAATAATGTAAATTTTGCAAAATTGGGAAGTTAACAAGTTAACCTTCTTGTAAGGATATTCAGGCATTACCCTGTAGCGTAATTCCAAGGCTGTACACTGCCATTTTTATCGGCATTCCATAATATACTGTGTAGCATGTGATTCATGATGTAAAAAATACTCTTATTGATAAAATAACATATATATATATATGTGCTGCATAATCTGCAGCTCAATGTCTGTGATCTATCAAAAGCAGCGTATTTCTTCCAGTAACTTGAAGACTCGTTATCATACTTCCGACAGGTAGTCCCGGATAATGACAGGATGAATGGAATAAGAAAACTTGTCAAATATAATGCTATGATCATGGACATCCACATTGTCCAGTGGGTGTACTATAATGACCCCTTGCTTTTGATTCCTTTAATATTCATCTTGGTGATGGTTGAAACTACAAGTCGGTGTGGAATGGTAGGGTCATGGGAGCTGTTGTGTGTAAGTGACCTAGGCCTAGTGTCAAGATCAGAATCGGAGGAGGAGGTTGGTTTTAATATTTGAAAGATAGACGAGTCGACGGTTGAATGTTATATAAAAAGTGAAAGTGATTCATTATCGTAAGAATTTTATATCCCAAGCTAAAAGGATGTATTCAAGATTTTTATACATATATCACAAACTAGAAAGATATATTTATAAATGATATACACATATTACAAGCTAGCAGAATTTCATATCGTAAGAATTTTATACAGTTAGTTGTATTGTGATAATCCTGAATATTCTGATGAAAATAGCCGAGGGGAAATATATGTACTGGTTAACAGGTCGTGGGTATATTTTACAAAAACCTGAATATCATTACAATCACTATTAAAACAGAATCTTGCAAACATTTTGTTCAAAACTGCCTGAACTCATTAATTTCATCTTCTTTCATGATCCATTAATTTCATTACTACGTAAATAGCTTGGTCATTGGAGTTGTGTGCGAGTATGTGTGTGTGTGTGTGCGAGTATGGGAGAGGGATTATAAGATGCAGTGTTGGAACATTCAAGTTGTAGGGGACAGTGTGTAATATGATTCTTTTTGAACTTTTGTAGTAAAGAGAGTAATGTAGAACTCAGAACGTAGACTTCTCATGCAGGACAGAAACATTTTGAAATCGTGGATTCATTTGTCTCTGTACAGTGTCTTTGTGGAAATCTGGTCAGTAACTTATGTGAATTTATGTTATAAAGTTAAATTTTATTTTTCTGTAGAAGCTTTGTACATACAGTAAATGTACTAGAGGTGGCATGATTTTGGAGACTAAAAGTTGCAGAAAGTCAGTTTCATACTCTTGCAAATGTTAGAGTGATTATTTCTTCATGTTTAAGCTGATAAACCAACATTGTTATTATTATTGTTGTTCCTGTTGGTATTAATGGCAGGAAAAAACAAACTAAACTGTCTTGACTGTTATATAAATACAGAAACTAATCATAGCATACACATAATGAATATATTGTAAATTTCTTTCACGAACGAAAAATGTATTTTGTGCAGTGCAATTATACTCCAAAATTCAAGGACCAACAATGCAAGCAAGACCACTAACAAAGTTTTAATAGGTGCATTTTCTGTTTCTATATATTAAAAGATCTCAGATATACCCTTTGCTTTGGAATAAAAATGGGCACAGTAGTCAGAATTGAAACTTTTGATCTTCTCTCAACCTGCCATTTTTTTTTATTTGTGAAACCTAATTCACCTTTCAGCTTGGAGAAACTAATAATTAAATGTATATGTCAGCCCCACAAAAGTACTCTAAAAGTCAGTGGTGTAACAGCCATAGGGCTGGGGTACAATCCCAAATTGGCAGTAAATATAGTGTACTGTACTTCATTACTAAGCTTCCATTGTAAGTAAGGTACTAGACATAAATGTCACTTGTCACATCAGCTTTGAGAAGAGGCAAGGTCTGTTAAGATATGTGAAATTGTACGACAAGAAATTCCAACAGAACAGTACATTTGTGATTTAAACAACAGTAGTGACACTCCATGTTGATGACACTTTAGATAATTTGTAATTGCAGAAATCATGTATTCTAGCAGATGAGAATCATGAAGTTTTTTGAAGCTTCCAGATATTTTTTATATTATGTTAAAGTGCAAGATAGCCTTTTCATCATTTTCAGTATTTGAAATCATCAAACTTTCAAATGCCATCAACTTGCCAAGCAACATTCCACAAAAAAAAGACAGTCTAAATAAGAGAGAAAACGCGAGAATAAAAATAAATTTAAATATTTACCTACGCCAATAAAAATCCAGGTTGTCGTTAAAGCGGTTTCTGTACTTTTTCATATTTGTTATCCTTTTCTCATATTTTGACAATGTACATCACCTCGGCTCATAATGGTCAGTGAAACTACCTGATTTTGAAAGTACCATGTATTTTAAAAGTCCCAAATGAACTTTACGGACTGGTAATTGTGATTTAACAGATTTTATAGTGAAATATTCATTTATATGCTGTAATTTTTGCATCGAGACAACTTATGAAATGTTAATCACGAACGATGGGTCATCTGTGTCTTCAGCTTTTGACTTTCTCTTCTCCACTTTCCTTTATTTACATCCTGTCAGTTTAGTTCTCCATGTAGATTTGATTTTGTTACTTTGATTTGTAATATATTTGTATTAACAAGAAAGAGAATTCAATCTATATCACAATTTACTCCTGTTTCTGTTGATTTATTGGATACAATTATAAATTATGTTGTTTAAAAATAAAAAGACATTGTTTTGTAGTTAGGTTAAGGATGTACTGTATTAAACATTAATGATAAATTAATCAAATTTATTATGGCAGCAAATCTCAAATAAAAACAAATCCTGCAGTTATGTCATGATTCCTTAGTGGTTGGTGAACCTGCGGCCTTATGGTAACAGTAAAAATAGATGCAGGAAATTGTGTGGTAGTGGTTGTTATATGACTTGCTCATCCTTTGTGAAATTCTGTGTAAGATTTAAGATTATTCATTTTGAGCTGTATAATTCTCTTCCATGAATTAACCTGTGTATAAAATCAAACCTAGGTATCAAGTAACTGACGGCACACTAACAAAACATTACTAGGGTCAGTTTGAGTAATTTCAAATATGTACTGGTATTAAACAGTGATTTTACAGGACATAAATGTATAGGAAACAACAGAAGTATATCACACAGGCACATTTTACTACTAACACAAAGGGTAGTAGGCCACTCAAATTAACATTGCCAGCTTTAAGGTAACAGGACAGCAAATGACTAGTGAAATACTAGGCATCACATTACAAAAATGAAACGGTGTGTTGAAAATGCACTGTCAATGAAAATCCATGAATTGGACCATGCAAAAACAGCAGAAAATTCTTGGTTACGATTGGCAGCATTTCTTGATGAGACAGGCAAGCACGAGAATGAAGTGCATGACGTTGTGGACACAGTCGAATGGGCTAGGTATGTGCAATTGAAGCTCTCTTCCTAGCGCCTCAGATTGGTGTAACTTGGTGTAATCTGACAGTCAAGTCTGTCTATGATTTGGGTTTGTAATAAATTACAGTACACGTACCACACAAGACGGATGAAGTGCAAAAAATCAGTTGCAACAACAACTACCAAAAGGCCACAAAGTCTATTACTGTACTACATCATACACCTTTGGCAAAAGGTATGTGGCTGTTCAAGTGATGATGTACCCAGTATGCCTGAATTCTGCACAAATAAGCTGCGAAGTTCTCGAGCAAGCATAACTGAACACGCAGTACAGTGTATACAAAATTTGTGCTACTGTACAGAAATTAACCGTAAGGTCATTGGTGAATATCCCACTTAAGGAACACAAAACAGAGTTGCTGGATTAGTATTTGGGATTTTGTTGCCTTAAGATAAGATATATAAAGCAGCTACTTTTGTTTTGTTATAATTTTCACAACTTTTGGGTATGTGTTACATCCAATTGTATTTACTCATGGTTCTGATTTATAACCATATTTCGTAACATTTACTGTACTACATTGGCAGGTAATGCCTTTTTGTTTTTCATATCTACCAGGACACTGCTTACTGGTTGTTTTCAGACCTGTTGGCATAAGAGGGGAAATTTGATAACCTGTAGAATAGTACAACTCTACAGCTATATCAGTCATGGTAGCAAAGTGTGCCACCAGTCAGTGGAAGGTTTACGTTATTTTACTGAATCATTATCGTAGGTCTTCCTGGCCCAACTGTGATTTTGACCTATTGAAAGGCAGTGTTAAAGCAGGAATTCCATTGGTTATAGTTTACATACAAAGAATGCCATACCAATTATAATGAAATTGGTTCTCAAAGTTGTAATTCACCTTATAGTCAATCATGTGTTTTTCATTAAGTTCATGACACTTTCTCTTTTCCTGCAGAAAGAAGTCACATGGGTAGATGGTTGGGTTCTAAATGTGTACTTTCCATAAATATTAAATTGTAACCAAATATTTATGTTCAAGTGATTGGGCAGCTTCAGGTTTTGTTGGCAAAAAATTATCAGTCGCTTCCATTTGCTTATTGACGTTCTAGTTTGAAATGAAGTGGACTGTTCACTTTAAAGTAGAATTCCTTATTCTTGTCCCTACGGTTTGTGAACTATATTAAAAAGGGAAGCTCAAGCATTGTTAAAGTTGCAGATTCCAGACATTTGTAGTGTTGTTATAGGGTCAGTACAAAGCATAAGACATGAATTGTGGGTATTGGTAAGATTTGCATTTGTTTAGTACATGAACTGAAGAGGCTGTTCTTATTACCCGTGTAGAATTTCCGTTACCTACTGTGCACCTAAATATTAATATCGTCAAAACACCTTTTGCGAGAGGAAATATCGTGCTTTGTTTACGAGGGAAGGGACTTGATGTCTATTTTGAGTTTCTTTTGAATTGCTGTTTTCAGTCACACCTCTTGGACTTGAAGCCGTTAAATTATGCCTACCTAATTTTCCCATTGCCAGAGTAAATATTTAGAAAGATATATGTATTTATATGGTTTCTTCTGTGTTCTAGAATGTAATTATATTTAATAATGAAAAAAATTGCAGACCAAGCAAACGAGTATCATTATCCTTCCAGACACATTGGCAAGGTATCCTTGTGGGACAGATGTATACTCAATGAAAAGCAGTTTTAACCTTCAGTAGCACAAAATTTTTGAAAAATAAATGATGAAAAGAGTAGCATCTTTATTTATTCTCCCAAGTTGATATTCAGCTGCTTGGAGAAACCATCATCATCTCATCAAACCTGAGTTATAAAACTATGACTGATGAAGATATGGAAGGATTCAGCTGCTGAATTTAAGGGTAGGAAAAAGCTCTCGTCATTATTTTCAAGTTGGATTTTCCCTTGATGGGGTTTGATGTGCAATTCCTGAATCAGCATCTGGTCAGATCTTCCTGCGCGACCTTTCCACAAGTCTTGTCTTGCTACTTGCCTGAATAATTAATCCTTTCTGCTTCTTATCATATTCTCAAACCATCTCGACCTTTAATAGATAGGTCTACAGAACCCTCCATGGGGTGTGGACAACTCCAAAGTCCAACTGTAGGATAAACCTATGCTTAGCCTATGCTAGGCTACCTAACACTCTAACCTAAACTTGCAATATTCCTAGCTTAGATAATGGGGACCAAATAATGCATGTGCATTATTGAAATACAATGAACGACGTACATGTAAGCAAACAGCAATAAATAGACCTTACCTGTATCAGATTTTCCCATAGGTTTGAATCAAGTCCTCTCCATTCTCTTCTACATCACCTTCTGTACTCAGCCAGACCTCCTACTTGGTATGAGTCTTCATCTATTCTCGGTGACCATCAGGCCCTTTCTAGTAGTCTTTGTCCTGCTTCTTCCTTATCTTAAGGCTTTTCCACTCGCTGGACATTTTATCTCTGCAATTTCACATTTACATCTCCCCTAACATACTCTGCCTGCATGTTATACTGTAGCACTTTGTCGTCAAACTGTTCAACAGAGGGTCCATTGCCATCGTTGTGCCACGTTCCTGCTGTTTAGAGTTGTCGAACCCATACGTGCATTGTACGGTTTTGCTCTGTTCACTCGAGCGGTAGGCTACAAGTCTTTTCACTTAACCGCCCTATTGATACTCGTTTTGTTTTACTGCGCTGTCATTATCTGCTTCACAGATAATGACAATTACCAGAAATATTCCACTTTTATAGCCTACCCTTCCCACACCATGGCTGTCATCCTCTCCCTCTCTTCACTATTTGCTTTAATGCAATACAAGGATCACACACCCCTTACGCCATCTGCATTTTCAAATCGTGAGGATCTCTTGATGTCATCTGCTATCTCGCATACACTTCACCTTTACTTACTCTCAAAATGCCCAGTTAATTACTCGTCTCGACACTGTCAAACACCTTCAATATAAAACTACAGAAGCATAGCTCTGATCTGAAGATTCTGGCCAGCTTCAGTTAAAACAAACCAATTCGGCCAAATGCATATACTGCACATTGCATATCGTTTCAAGAAAAATCCTAAGGGGCAATGTTCAGCAAATGACAAAAATATACAACTAAACTGTAACAGTTTAATGTCCACTCAAACATACAAAAGATATATGGTACAATGCGTAGGGATAACACATTTAACCTTGAATCTGCAATCCATTATTACATATAATGTACAAAACTTAAACTTTAGCTTTCAGTTGCCACAACAAAGGTTTATGTCATTAATTATTTTTTAATCTCTGAGAAATGAACAAATGAAACTAATAAACTTTATCACTATAAAGGTTTAAGGCATTGTAAAAAATATATAATGAAGAATATGGGCCCAAGCAGCAGTAATTGATATAAATAATTTAAAAGTCTATGTTTGCACTTGACTTCAGCACTTGCCCTAATCGCGGTATTTTCATAGAGAAATATTCACAAATTACAGTATTTTCATATAATTTTCGTGAGACTAAAAGCACTTTTTGTGATAAACTATTAAAATATTCAGGTATGCTTCCTTTTCAGAGGGGTGTCAAGTATTTGCAGATTTTAGCTATTCATGGGGGTTAGTGGCATGCAACACCCTCAAATACCCGGGGTCGAGTGTATTGCCTTTGCTCTGTTTAAAAGTGACAGCACCATACCATGGCAAGTGTTACTAAATAAAAAAAACCTCAAAGCTTGAAAATTTCCTGGAAAAAATACCCAAATGAATGACGATGCAGTAACCGATCCAGAAAACATGCCTTGTAAATACTAAGGAATATTGCTACACTTGAAACCTGTAAAAAAGAAAAAAAAATTTTTAGTTTGTTTCCTTTTAGGTTAAGCCACACCTCTTATCCTCCAGATTTACCTTTTCATCTTTCTACCCAACAAAGCATTCCATTTCCCACCCCATATGCCGTAGCAAAAGTCAAACAAACTAAATACAGTATTATGTTCACTATAACAAGACTTTTGTACTTTATTTCAAGTATTTTGTGTAGCCCTTGGAGTATGACACACTACTGGAGATTACTATTTTATTATATTGTGTGTGCCTACATACATGACATTTTAAGTACAACCTCACAAAAATAAATCAAAATAATAACAAAACCAGGCAGTCACACAGTTGTGACGATAATATCTGACCTACATTATGACTGTGTTGTCCTTCAAGAAGAGATTGATAATGGAATTAACAACGCAGTAAACCAAAATATTGAAATATTAAACACAACATACCATTTCTTCATGCAGAGCTAATCGCCCTGGCTTGATGGTGACATTACGGTGGCAACTGAATCAAAAGAATCCTTTAAACTGTCATAAATTTTACTCCCAGTAAAGTGCCATGGTACCTTATTACACAATACAACATGTAATCACACTATGCCTTAGCTAATTTTTATTTTTAACTGCATACCTAACTACTGTTCTTTAGTTTCACTCTATCTTTAACAACAACATATTTGTCATTCCTCCTTTGCAACTTCTTAGATATCAGAGCATCGATTTCCACATCTGATTTTCTGTGAGCTGCTTCGCTCTTCGACTCCACGTACAGAGCGAAGAGCTTTCGTTTCAACTTCTTCATCTTCATTCCTTCTTCAGGTGCATCTTTCAAGATGGTGTGGATGGCCTTCTTCCACTTGAACGGACTGTGACCACTGGTACCTTCTGAATCTTCGCCCTCCTGGGCCATACTCTCATCCATCCCATTCTCTGCATTCTCTGGTTCCATGTTTTCTTGGTTTGCTTTCTCATCCTCTTCCTCTGCTGCTGCCTTCTTCTTCTTCTTTTTCTTTGGTTTCTCTGTCTCCTGAGTCTCGCCTTCATCTTCAACAGGTCTCTTTCTCTTGTCCTTCTTCTGGACTTTGGTCTGCTTCTTCTGCCTCTCTTCCTTCCGCTCCCTCTTCGATTTGCGTTGGGCTCCTCCTCCTCGGTTTGCTTCTGGCGCCGGGTCGTAGAATCTCTTTGAGCGGCTGAACTGCCATCCTCCTCCGTCTTCTGAGAATCTGTGTTATTTTGACTGGCCTGGTTATTTTGTCCATTCTGCCTCCTGGCTAATATCTGCTGGACTTCTTGAAATCGTCACGCCTCTGCAGCCAAAAACTTCATTTCCCAGTTTGCTGTTCTTCAAAAGTTCTGAAACAGATATGCTTTTAATTGTACAAAATACTCTCCGCTTCCAGCTGCTCCTTACAGTTGAGAAGACCTAGCACGCAGTGACATCTCAATAACATCTTTCGTCAAGAGAAAGCTGAAATGTATAACCTCTTAAATATTAACTAACCTCCATGACTTTCAACTTTGTCTGCCTGATACTTATCAAGGGTTATACTGTAATTTGTACCTAGTTATAAATGAATTTCTTTTACACCTTATGATTTCATGGTTTTAACATTTTTGCAGTAATATTACATAAAGGATTCCACAAGATGAAACCTTTCATCTCGTTTACCATAAACAAGCGTAACCCCTCACTTTGAGGTATCCAGAAGCTGGAAGCATTTGAAAAGATGGCTGTCCCAGCCGTCAACACATGCAAAAGGATGCCAACTACCAATAAATATACAGTAGTCAAAAAAGCGTAACTCCCATGAAATATCAACATTATTAGCAACCTATTTACTGGCACAAGTTCAAATCTGTCATGACATACTGAACTAAATGATCATTTTTTTTATTGCTACATATAATATGCAGCAACACATCAGTGATGCAGAGCTACTGTTATAGTGCTTGGAAGTTACCATGCGCTACTACAATAGTAACCTACAGATACAATATACAGACACCACAATGAGAGGATTCCAATTACCAACATATACACACCACACATGAAAACCTGACGGTATCTACCACTGTGGTAGATTGAGATGCAGACGCATTTCTTAAGCAGACAGGAAAAAGCTGTTATGTACAGTCACTCAAAATGTTTTGCAACATGTTCCAGAAGTTTTTTGTTCACCTAACAGTAATTTCTTCTTTTGATATTTACAAGGAAATGTAATTTTCTTATTGATTTTGTTATTAATCATATGGTTAACAATATAAAAAGAACGGTGAGTGAAAATTCATATTACAAAAATGACGAAACATTTTGAAAAATTTCACTTCAGATGATTGGGCAAAAGAGTAAAAGAAACTATATCGAATCCAGATAAAAGCTTATTGACTAATAAAATAATACTGAATAATCATCAATGAAATTATATATAAGTAAAGAAAGAAAGAATTCAACCATTATCGTTGTCAAAACAAAAAAAAAAATCTCGTAACGTCAGTATGTTATCGTGTGACTCCACATTTGGGCAGGAAAGTTAAACTAAACTGTCTCGTCACTTGCTCTGATAAGATGGGCAACAGACGCAGCTGCACCTCACAATCATTAGCTTGCATTAGACTAATGTTTCTATCAGAGATATTGCTCAGCAGGTGTTTAGCGTAAATAAAACAACCATGTATAGAGGGATACAACAGCAGAGAGAAGGACGAAATATGATAAATTCATTGTAAAAAGTGGAGGACGACCCCATTGTTGCACTGCTATTAAATAACATCATCGGATGATCACTGAAGGAGGCATCAAGGAGCTCCGCCTAACTCCCCTGACAACCGATGTTGCTATAAAGAGAGAACATTACGCTCTCCCTTCAAGTTGCTGCTCAAACCATTCGTGACAGGCTACATGAGACCAAGATATTATTTCATCATACTCCTGCCAAGAAACACTTCATATCAGCGAAACATAAAGAATAGTGGCTGGGGTTTGCGTTGCAATATAATCCAGTGGCCGATGATTTCTGTAAGAATCATCTTTTGCGATGAGGAGAGACATTCTCCACTAATGAGCATGGTAGTCTTCTTCACTGCTGGCGTTTAGCATTGACTAAATTAATATTGAATTTCTTGCTAATTTTAATTCTTTAGAAACTTAGATTATAAGAAATACAAAAATAGGCGTTATATAATCGGTTAACTTCATAGAGAGCATCAAAATGATAGGCCTAAGTAGCAATGAAGAAAATGATATTTAATGATAAAATAAAGTTTGTTCATACTTACCTGGCAGATATATATATAGCTGTATTCTCTGATAGTCCGACAGAATTTCAAAACTTACGACACATGCAGTGGGAGATCAGGTGGTTAGTACCCATTCCGCGCTGGGGTGGTATCAGGAACCATTCCCATTTTCTATTCAGATTTTTCTAGTGCCACTGTCTCCTGAGGGGAGGTGGGTGGGCACTATGAATATATATCCTCTGCCAGGTAAGTATGAACAAACTTTAGTTTATCATTAAAATATCATTTTGTTCATGAGACTTACCTGTCAGATATATATATAGCTGAATACCACCATTGGAGTGTGGGTACAGACAGAATAGGATTTAGGAAACACAATACATGTAGGTGATTGACACCTTTGGTTCCTTACCTGTTAGCATAGCTGACTTCGTGATTACTGTCACCCAAGTCCGCTTCTCTGCTTTACTTCAGAGTCTCCAGCAAGGTAGTGACCTGTATAGCTGGTGAGTTCTAGATGATCTGTCAACGGGGGCGTGACCACTATGTGACTAGACCATATTGACCATACAATGAGGGTAAACGAAGTAAAAACAACCACCTGATCAAGCCTAATCTAGAAAGTTAGGATAGCAAAACTAAAGCTAAAGAGTGGGAAGTCTGCCTCTGGCGGTCGACCCAACAACCATAAAAACACTTCCAACCATTTTCTATAGGATAGGATGTGTGTCACCCCTGCCCCCAAGATTGTATCTGGAAACGTATGGTCCTAGCGAGCAGCAGTTCTCGTATGTCATCTTCACATCTCTCAGGTAGTGTGAAGCGAACACAGAGTTGTTACGCCAAAATGTGGCACCCAGAATGTTACTGAGTGTCATATTCTTCTGAAAAGCCACTGAAGTTGCAACCGCCCTCACCTCGTGAGCATTGACTTTCAGAAGTTTAAAATCAGTGTCTTGACAGCATAAATGGGCTTCTCTAATCGTGTTCCTCAGGAAGAACGCCAGTGCATTCTTCGACATATGTAAGTCCGGTCTCTTCACTGAACACCATAGATTGTCCGGGGCCTCGCTTTCCTTCGTTTGTCCAAGTAGACTTTGAGAGCCCTGACAGGGCACAGGACTCTCTCTGGCTCTTGACCCAGAATCTCAGCCATACCCCCTTAATTTCAAAGCTCCTGGGCCAAGGGTTAGACGGGTTCTTTTTTGCTAAAAATGTAGGACAAAGTACAAACAGCGTTATGCCCTTTAAAGCCTATATGCTTACTGAAGGCTTGAAGTTCGCTAACCCTCTTCGCTGTCGCTAGAGCGGTTAGGAAAATAGCCTTTCTGGTAATGTTCCTCAATGTCACAGAATGGAGAGGCTCGAAAGGACTGGACATCAGGAACCGTAACACCACATCTAAGTTCCAAGAAGGAGTCCTTTGCTGAGGCACCTTCGTGGTTTCAAATGACTTTAATAGATCGTGAAGGTCTTTGTTGTTAGTCAGGTCCAGGTTTCTAGGCCTAAAAACCGCTGATAGCATACTCCTATATCCCTTGATAGTCGGGACCGCTAGTTTGACTTCCTCCTCAGAAACAAGAGGAAGTCGGCTATCTGACTCACAGAGGTCGTGGTAGAGAAATGCCCTTCTTCCTACACCATCTCTGAACACGGTCCACCGGGATTGGTACAAATTACTGGAAGAGAATCTTCTGGCTCTGGCAATAACAGCTCTCACCACTGATCTTGAAAAAACCTCTCGCTCTGGCCAGCTTCTCGATAGTCTGAATGCAGTCAGACTCAGAGCGGGAGGTTTTTGTGGTACCTCTCGAGGAAGTGGGGCTGTCTGAGTAGATCGACTCTCATGGGCAGTGTTCTCGAAGTCCACTAAGAAGGTCATGACCTCTGTGAACCCACTCCTCGAAGGCCAAAACGGGCGATCAAAGTCATCCTTGCCCTTCCAACGACGCAAACTTCCTGATGACTTCTCCGAGGATTTTGAACGGGGAAAAGGCATAAGCGTCCATCCCGTCCAATCCCAGAGAAGAGCATCTACTGAAATAGCTCCTGGATCGAGTACAGGGGCAGCAAAGAGGAAGCCTCTTCGTCTTTGAAGTCGCGAAGAGATCCACCAAGGGACGTCCTCATAGCCTCCACAGTCCCTGACAAACCTCTTGGTGCAGGGTCCACTCGGTCGGCAGCAGTTGTAGTTGCGACTTAGAAGATCCTGCGGACGTTCTCCACACCCAGCAACGAACCCGTGAGGATCGTAATATTCGTGCCTGGGCCACAGCAGGATGTCCTTTGCTAAAGCGAACAGGGACCGAGGGTGCAGTTCCTCCCCTGTTTCTTTAGGTATGCCAGGGCTGTGGTGTTGTCCGAGTTGATCTGGACTACTCGGTTTGTGACTCGTTCCTCGAAGAAAAGTAGGGCCAACTGAATTGCCCCCAATTCTTTGAGATTTATGTGCCAGAACACCTGTTCCCCTCTCCAGGTGCCCGACACTTCTTCCCCCTAGTGTTGCTCCCCATCCCGATGAGGACGTGTTGGAAAACAACACTAGGTCGGGTTCTGAAGGTTGAGAGAAATGCCTTCCGCCAACTTTGAGGATCGAGCCACCACCTTAGGTGATCCTTCACCTTTGGCGAGATCTTCAGAGAAACTTCCAGATCCTCCTTGTCCTGCCAGTTCTCTGCAAGGAAGTATTGAAGCAGTCTGAGATGCAGTCTCCCAGGGAAACAAACTTCTCCAGCGATGAAATGGTCCCCAGCAGACTCATCCATTCCTCACCGGCATGTTTCTTTCCGCAGGAAGGCTGAAACTTTGTCTAAGCATTGCTGCTGTCTTTCCTGTGACGGAAAAGCTCAAAAGCCACTGAATCCATCTGAATCCCCAGATAAACGATGGACTGAGTGGGTCAGATGGGACTTTTGAAATTCATGAGAAGTCCTAGAGGACAAATCAAATCCAACGTCGTGTGAAGGTCCTCCAGACACCTCGATTTTGACGAGGCTCGAATGAGCCAATCGTCCAAATAAAGCGAGACTCTTATCCCTGCAAGGTGAAGCCATCTTGCCACATTCCTCATTAACACCGTGAAGACCATATGGGCTGTGCTTAGCTTGAAGCAGAGCCCCTGAATTGATATACCTGTCCCGGCAGAACAAAACCTCAGGTACTTCCTTGATAGAGGATGCATAGGACGTGAAAGTAGGTGTCCTGAGATCCAGAAACCATCCAGTCGTCTGGTCTTAAGGCTCCTATAACCCGATTGGGACGTCTCCATTTTGAACTTCTCTTTCAGAGCTTAAATGGTTCAACCTGCTGGCGTCCAGGACTGGTCTCCATCCTCCTGACTACTGGGACCAGGAACAACCTGTTGTAGAAGCCTGGGGATTGTAAATCTGAGACCTGTTCCATTAGCTCTCTTCTCGAGCATTTGCTCGAGCAGGTCGAAAAAGAATCTGCTGCTTCTCCCTGCTGAGGAGAGGCGACAGATCCTGGGCTTCGTGCACAACAGAGGTAAGTCGAGAATGGGATCTTGTATCCCTTTCGATGACTTCGAGGGACCAGCTGTCCGTCCCCTCTCTCTCCAGGCTCTTGAAAAGGAAAGAAGCCTGGCCTCCAACAGGTGTCTGGAGGTCGACAGAGTCACTTCTGCCCCTAGGTTTGAAGGGGCTCTACCTCTGAGAGACCTCTTCCTCGAGAGGACGATCTCAAGAAGCTCCTCCACTAAAGGGCTTCTGTATCTTGGAAGCCTGCCCAAGGGAAGAAGTCGAAGGGACTGCTGGACATCTAGAAGATGTGGCCAGGAGGTCTTGAGTAGCCTTCTCTTGCAAATGGCGGCAGTATCCTTGACTAAGGACAGGGGAAAAGATGGCTAGACATGGGCGAACAGCAACTCTGCCCTCTCAGAAGGAGAGACCGACTTCGCAGTGAAGTTGCAGTATAAGGCCCTCTTCTTTAAAAGCCCCTGTACAGAAGTGGGCAGCCAGCTCTTCGGAACCATCCTGACAGCCTTGTCCATGCAAGCTATGGCGCTGAATAAGTCTCCCAGACTAATGGAGTCAGGGCCGAGCCTGCAAGTCCAGGACTCCCAGGCACCAGTCCAGAAAGTTGAAAACCTCCATTGTTCTGAAGAGACCTCCTAGGAGCGTCCACAAGGCTGGCGAAGTCTCCTGGGAAGAGGAAGGAACTCTCCAACCAACATCCTCTCCGTCTCGCACCAAATCCCGCTTTCCCACTCAATCTTGACGGAGGCAGGCGAAAGAAGTCTTGTACTGGGCCTTCCTGGAGTCTATCCACTCCTGAACTCTCTTAAAGGCCCTCTTCGTAGAGAGAGAAGTGGCCATCTTCACAAAACCTGAAGTCTTCTGTGATTTTGATGAGGTTAACTGCGAAGGAGGAGGGCGAGGAGCAGAGGGTTGAAACTTGTCCCCAAACAAGTCCTTCAGCAGACGTGTCAAGACCTGGTAATCGGAAGAAGCTGATGAAGTCGAGGACTGTTCCTCAACTGCAGGTTCCGATGCACTTGACAGGTCTCCTTCTTCAACGGGAGCAACCGAAGAGATTGGAGAAACTCCGGGAGGTCTAAGCCCTTGCAGTCCAACTCGCAAAAGGGACTTCTGCTTGGAAGAAGTCCGAGAGGGGTCGCGAAAATCTTGGCAAGAAGCGCGTCTTGACGGCGCCCTGACAAGGTTGAGCAGCAAGTGAGGTCGAGTAGCATGAGGGAGCGTCATGCTTAGCAGCATGAGAAGCATCATGGCGAGAAAATGCAGAGCGCCAGAACGAGGGGCGTCAAGCCTAGCAACATGGAGAGCATCAGAAAGAGGGAATTGACGATCCCTGCTGAGACCAGTAAAGCGCTGAGCCAAAGGACTTCTAGAGGGCGGCGAAGCATGAGAAGAAGACGAACGAGGAGAAGAAGGAGATGGCTTGGACCTCTTGATTGGCAGTCGGGAATCCTTCCGACGTCTACACGGATCTGTCTCCTTCTGGGCAATAAACAAAGCCAACTGCTGCTGCACGTCTAGCAGAAGCTTCCGAGTAGGAGAAGTCTCCTTCTCAGGAGAAGGGGCTGATCCTGTGAGAAGACGAGGCAGGGGACGCCTTCTTCCCTTCTCACAGGGGAAGCAACAGCTCTCTCCTGGAGCGACCTGGCGCTCAAAAGTGTCATCGTCCGATGACGCCCTGGTCCTCTTCTGCGGGAGGGCGTCAAACTCTCCAGAGAAGAGCGAAGAGCGCCACGAGAAAAGTGGGACGTGAAGCGTCCCCTTCTCTGAAGCTTCTCTCTTCAAGGGCGAGTCCTTCCGAGAGCTCCACCCCTGACATGGGGAGGAAGCTTCGGGGGACGAGAAGCAATCCTTAAGGATTTGTGCACGAGCACGATCTTTGGCAGCCTGGGAAGCGTCTACAGGTCCTACTGAAGGGACACCAGATCGGTGGGGGGTCCGCATAACCCTCTTGCGGCTTTCGACTTGCCCACTCCCTGAGTCCTGGGAGTCCGGCAGAGGTCCAGGCCTAGAGGCATTATACGGCCGATCTGACGCCCCCTCCACAACACTAGGGGCACAAACACTATCACTGCACTTCACAGCACTTTGAAGAGTGAGCATTTTAGCTTTCAGGTTACGAATGGAAGACATAATTACAGACAGGAATCCTTCCGCAGACACAACCTCGGGGCCTGAGGGCAACACCACAGGGTTAGGAATAGCAACGTCTACGGGAGGTTAGCAGGTGAAAAACACTACCCTGACTCCTACTCACTGATACACTCCTGGAGGAAGACCTCCTGATCCTATCACGCCTAACTTCCGCACACAGGAATCATAAGTCTTCCAACTAGCATCAGGCAAAGTCTCACACTCCTTGCATCGATCATTAAACAAACAAACATGCCCCCCTACACCTGAGCATACAGTGTGAGGATCTACGAAACTTTCGGTAGCCTCACCTTACAGTCTTGCACACAACAAACTCTATAACTAGCAGAACTAGATTCAGACATCTTAATCAAAAGTAAAAACAAAGCAAAATCCAAAACAGTCCACAATAGCGTATGCCTAGCCACAAGTCCAAGTCAAAAAACCAAAGTCAAACAAATACTTAAGTGACAACCAAGTTTACGAAACTCCAAAGACGGAGGTACTGAAAACAGGTGTTTACAGTACTGAATAGAAAATGGGAATGGTTCGATGATCCCAGAAAATGCGGGAATGGGTACTAACCACCTGATCTCCCACCGTGTATCGGAAGGGAAAGGTACTAACCATCAGAGAATACAGCTACATATATATCTGACAGGTAAGTTTTGAACAATTGAGAACTTACACAGAGAATACATTATATATATATCATATAGGTATATCTCATGAACAAAATGAGAAATTATATATGATAATATATATTATATATATATATATATATATATATATAATATATATATATATATTATATATATATATATATATATATATATATATATATATATATATATATATATATATATATATATAGTCGGTTTTTTTTGGCCGGTTATACGGCGTTCGAGGTTCTGGCGCTTTCAAATATATTCATCAAAATTATTTCCCGGCTTAACGGCGGATGTTCTGTGTTACGTCATTAAATGCCAATCCCCGGAAGAAATTCAACCCCAAAGCGGCAGAATTATTTGAAGGTTTTTTTTGCAAAACTCAATAATAATGCAATTACACCCAGAGCAAAAGGTTTTCAGAGATTTTGAAATCTGTAAGAGCGGAACTATCTAGTTGGGGAAGTGCATATATATAGTTATATATATATATAATGTGTGTGGTTCAGGCGCTCCAGCGCGATTATATTCTGGTAATTACAAAAACAGAGGTGAAACATAGGAGTTAGTCATTTTATCTTAAATTTGATTAATAATAAGATTAGTCATTCAATTTGATCTTTACAAGCAAAAAAGTCAGTATTTGTTGATGTTAATAAGACTAATAGTTCAACTTATAACAGTCGTGAGGCCTATGTCTACAAAGTTCACACATATGAAGGAGATAAAACAACGATAGTGATTGCAGTTGGAGATGAAAATATTAAAATAGAAGAACAGCGTGACCTCTGAAGTATTATAGTAACATCCTTTTTATTAAGTAAAGTATGACAACAGTAAGCAGTATCAGAAAAGCCCTGTTTGGGAAACTGCAGGTAATTTCTCGGACCACACCACTGTAGTGTTCAGTTGTTTCACCCGCTTACAACTGAGTTACCAAATAGCGCCAGATGTCGCTATTATAAACTGTTGTCCAAAAACTTTTGAAGTATGTTGCAAAACTTTTTTGAGTGATTGTACATGTTAAAAGTCACACAATGGAAAATATGTACATTATTTTCAATTTACAGATCATTGGCATCGACCACAAACCAACTGTATTATCCTCTTACATGCCACATCCCTACCCTGGTAGCCTAAAATGTAAATAGGGCTATTAATGGACTGCCATGCTATGCCAATCAAAGCATGGTTAGTTATCACAGTGAAGTTAAATGAGATCCAAAAAGTGTATAAACAAGCCAATAGAAACAACAAGCTACTGAGCCTTCCCAACATAAAATAAACTGGCAATGTTACCAGCTGAATCAGCACACCAAATTGAGTTACCTCAATCTCCACAAATGCATTACTACCCAATAAAACAATTCTCCTTGTATTTTAATACTTGACATTTCTATCTATTGATTTTTAGTTTGTTAATTAATTTATTCTTTTCTAATAACTGATCTCTTCTTTCTGTACTTCCTGTTACCTTCTGTTCACTTCTTTCAAATGAACACCATATTGTTTTGAAGCTTGAATTTCAAGTCAATGGCCCCTGTGGGCATACTGTACAAAAATAGGGTTCATCTTCATAAAAATAATATAATAATAATAATAATAAAACAAATGCGATTTCAGGCACATTTCAAACTAATCATACTGAACACAAGAATGAAAACTTACCAGAAACTTGCCCTTTTTTCGGGGAATGTTGTTGTACTGAAGCAGGCGATCGAAGAGGTTCTTAAGCTGTGGATTTATGCCTTTTGTGCTGGCTACCTTGTCTTTCAGAAGGGTAACCCACTCCTCTTGTCGCTTCTGGCCTCTGTTTTCCTTTGCTATGTAGTTGATGCCTCCGTACTTCTCGTTCTCTGACACGCAGCTGGTGTGGCTGGCGTAATCGTTTCCCCTGAAAGAGAAAAAACTTCAAAGTTCTTCACATAAGGCAAGAACACTCAAACCAGGCAAAAAAATTATATATAGATATATATATAATATTAATCTTTCTCTGTAAAGAATAAAATCCAAGTCTCAAAACTACTAATTCAGGAATTTTACATATTTATAGGGTTGGCAGTGTGAATTACAGTTGTTTCTCTCAAATATATAAGCTAAGGTAGAAACTGCTGTTTCTCTCAAATATAAGCTAAGGCATCTCTCTATCCATAATGATTTGGTATAAAACTGCCAAGGTCACAATATTCATTGAATCTCAACTCGTATATTATGACGAGCCGCTTAGGTCGAAGGTGCACGACAGTACAGTAACATATAAAAATGTAGACGACGATGGCGATGATTCAAATGCTAAAACAAAGTTACTTTCAAATGTTTTTAACTACAGTATGGAAAATGAACTAGTTACTCACCAGAACTCTTTGGAACAGTCCATGCACGTCAGGCTCTGACAGGACCGACACTTGAAGGTGTGTTTCTCCACCTGATTCTTCTTGAGGGTTTCCCCACAACCACCACAAACGAAAAACACCATGGTGATCCTGTAACATCATAACAGAAGTAAGTGTCCAGCATTCAAAATTATTACACAGTACATTGTCTACCAACATGGCTATTATAATTTCCAGGATTATGTATGTAATCAACGGATAGGTTTGCTGAAAGCAAATGGGTGTTACAAACAAAATACACACAAACAAAGCCACCCAACATCTAAAAACATAACAGATGCCATACACGTCTGAACTGTCGCCCAACCACTCACGTCTCCTGCTGCTGGGAGAAAGGGAGCTGGGGATTTGCATGATACATATACATATGTGCTACGGGTCTAGGGCGATGTCAGGAAGGGTAGCGATTGAGGCTACGCCTACCCTAATGCCAAATCAAAGCCCTTCAAAGAAGGCATCATGCTTACCCCATATGAAAAATGGGAAATAGCACGTTAAATGAAGAAGATGCAGATTAGGGAGACAGGGGTAGGTGTTGGTAATTTCACACCCGAGCAAAAACTTCCACAGAATAAAAGTTACTCCACACACTCTAAATCACCTAGTGCTTGACAATAAGTATTACGGAGGGGGGTTGAAGGCCCCCTTCAGCCAGGTCAGGGCATGGCACCCTAGTCAGGTTAGGAAGAAGGTTTGTTTAGATTAGGTCACAGCATTCTGGGAAAGGTCAAGTTTGGTCCTTTTTCATGGTCAGATTTCTCACACCAACCCGTCTCCCTACTCTGCATCTGATCCTAATTTTCTACTTATAGAGCCACTCTGTACTGGGCTACAATGCCTGCTGTTGACTTTCAAGCCCCAACGTGACATAAATTTGTAATTTGCTACTTTTTTTCTTTAAAACAGAAAACTGTCACCTTATTTTAATGACCACCCATCTGCACGTACACTTTACAGTAAACCCAATTCTGCTCTTATATACTTTTCTATTAACTCTATTAATTCAAATAACTTTTACGATAAAAACTGTCTGAAGGGTCAAATACTGTAACATATTTTTTATTCTGTCTCATCAATAAATACCTCTAGAAAGTCGAACATGACCACCATTGCTCAATTATTAATGCCACTTTATTTATTTAGGCTATTCCTACAGACTAGCTTGTGAGATGACTGACAATCATGACTGCTTGAAGATTTATGTAAAAACAGAGTTTTGTACAGAAATATGATCTGCCCTTGTAGAACTGGAAGTACTTTTCACTCTGAAAACCAGTGGAATTGCATTTGCATCTAAGGTGAGAAGACATTGACTAGAATACACTGTTTCAGGAGCCTAGCCGTAGCGAATGTGGACTAAGGGAGTGGAGTACAGAGTTTAGGACAAAGGCCAAGCACTGGGACCTATGAAGTCATTATGCACTGGAAAGGAAATTGAGAGTAGGTAGGTTTGAAAGGTGTAACAGGGAGGAAAACCTCGCAGTTGTATCATGAAATAATTGTTAGGAGAGGGTGGACAGCAAGACGGAGGAGAGAGAACATGAATGGAGGTACATTAAAAGGAATGAAAGGGGTTGCAACTTGGGGCCAAAGGGATGCTGCAAAGAATCTGAGGCACACTGACGGCACTAACCCCCTATGAAGCGTAGAATAAGGGGTAAGGGGTGCTGTAGGCTCAGTAGGTACTTCTGTGGTAGGTATTTCAATGGGAATATGACCTAACCTAACCTAGCCTCGGATGCTCTGCCCTAACCTGGTTGAGGGGTGGGGCCTTGGCCATTCCGGAATCCCAAAAGTTAGTCATGACCCTCAAGATGCATTCTGCCCACCTAACCTGTCTTTATATAATTTACCTATAGGCCTAGGCTAATGAATGTAAAAAAAAAACCAGTCTAAGCTAAATTAGACTACTGTACAGAAAAAACCCCCCGTATTCGCGAGAAAAAAACTCTAAAAATGCTTATACCTGAGTATTTTGATAGTTTTATCACAAAAAGTGCTTTTAGTCATGAGTGAATATTTCTCAGTGAAAAATACCGCAAATGGGCGAATTTTCCGTGAATAATGGGTAGATACTTTCCACAGAGAAATCCACAAATACTGAGGGTTTACTGTAAAAGAAACTAAACCAACCTAACCTAACCTTGCAGGCTGTGCTACTTAGCCCAGGGGAGGGGGGAAACTCAACTTTTTACCAAAATCTCCCATGTAACATTGCGCGTACGCGATACCATTCCAGGATGGCCAGTGTATAACTTCTGAGGTTAACTGCTGGTTAATTACAGTCGACCAACAAAAAATAAAGTTAGATTAGCAACCAAAATACAGTAGGAAAAATCAATTTCCAAGGTAATATCCGATGCAGAACCCCATAGTTTTAACCAGCCTAGGCCTACAAGCCATTCACTAATATAGGCATAGCCTAGGCCTAGTTTCATGCGTGTATCCTTCCAGCTGCAGTTGGGAATATGTTGCCCAACAATCGCTTATTATCTTCATTCCCGGCAGTATCCACTTACGGACTTCGGCCACCAAAGTTTCCTTCGTACAGTCAGCTACCGGGACCATAAACTTTCTTTTTATTTTAGGCTAATCACGTTCAAACCCTCCGAATACCCCTACTCCTTCAATATACCTCCCTTTATTAAATTTTCTCTTTCCAAATTTGGCCTCAGCTATTTCCACCACTTTCCCCGGGCCACTTATTGGAGTGCCGCTACTTTCCATGTGGTGCAGCACAACTTCACAGCAGAAGTTCTACCAGTCGTTCACGCACATACAGGCCAGTTGCAACCTTCAGCTGAGTAAAAAAAAAAAAAAAAAAAAAACAAGCAAAAGAACTTGCTGAACGGAAATGTGCACTTTTCCGAACCACGTGCCGGTCAGCCCTGATATACTGAGGCGACAACGTGCTCGGCGACCGGCTGAATTCTTATAAACTTTATCACAACGGAATCGATTGTTTTTTGTTCATTTTGCAACATTAAGGCAACATGGGCATCTATATGTCAAATTTAACATTTTGTGCTGTGCAAAAAATTCAAGGGGTGGTATCCCTATATATGATGGAGATATCTACAACACTTAAATCACAACCAAGGCAGAGATCCATTGTGTTCGCAGGCGGAAATCAAGAGGATGAATTCAGAGCAAGGCCGAGAAGCCAAGGCCTATGATTGGTTGCCCTGGATCAAATCTAAATCGGAGAATATGATAGGTCAATTAGGCAAAAAACCCGCACATGTGCAGTATATAACCCAAACCTGGTCTGCGCATGCGTGCAAGCCTTTGACCAAAGTTTTTAAATGCCCCCGACTGTAACGAAGTACAGTGAACCGCTAAAATCTGCGAGTACTTAAAACCCCTCTAAAAACACTTAGAACCACCTATTTTGATAGTTTAAACACAAGAAAAATCCTGTAAAAATGCTTTATACCCTGACTATTTTATAGTTTTATCACAAAAAAGTGCATTTAGTCATGAAAAATATGAAAATACAGTAATTAGTGAATGTTTTCAGCGAAAAATACGAGAATGGGACGCTCGCGAATAATGGGTAGATATACGCCTCCACAGAGAAACCCGCGAATCGTGGAGAACGAACGGGGTTTACTGTGCGCGCGCATCGAAGAACTACTGGAGAGCAGCGTTGGCGTCACCGGTAACAACAACTCGGGTTCAGAAAAAAATCACAGTTTGTAACAAAATGGTGTGATAAAAAAATTGTTGTAATTTAGTCTGTTACGTATCTTAACAGTTGTATTTTACGACGGAGAATAAGTTTTCTTCCGCAAAGTTTTGCATGTAACGGGTTATTTACCGGGATGTAGGGTGCGTAACCTCTGTAAAGTTTTACCCCAGGATGGCCCGCATATAACTTCTGAGGTTGACTACAGGTTAATTACGGGGTAGAACTATATACCAGCTCTGCGGCGGCGGCGACTGCCATCTAACTTAACTTTTTATACAGTTTTTTGGTTGCTATTTTTGATTTTACCTTTAATATCTGGCGCTGGAGTGTAATTAACCTGTAATTAACCCCTGAAGTCTATCCAACAAGGGGTTTCCATACGCGATCTTCACAGGAAAGAGCACGGGTATATACGTCTGTTTCGAACGGTTCATATCCCGCCCGGCAAGCGCAAAAAACTTGTTAACGTATGGGTACCCAACCGCCCCCACACCCCGGGGCCAGTACTAAACACGGCGAAGGGACATTCCATTAGGCAGGCAACGAACAGATGCACCGCCAGTATCAGAACCCCTAAAAGTGTAGAAAAAAAGTTGAAAAGGTAAAAAGAGGCGCGGACCTAATATATAGAATTACCAATTACACTCGGCCGTCAAAAAATAAAGGTATATTCTCAATATGCAAAAAGCGACTCTAGGCCTACAACAAGCAAATCTATACAAAAAGGCATGGCTTAGGCCTAGTTTAGGCTAGGATATCAACATAATTTACATATTTACTCTTGTTATTTATCGTATATATCATTCGAATAACACCAAAGCCTTGGATGACAGCCTAAGCCTACACCGAGCAATTCTCTGGAATAGGCCTATTTAAGGCTGTCAGCGTGATTTGCACACGCAATTTGGACTATTTAGGCCTGATAATCGATGCAAATTCATTTTACTGATCGATATTCTCTGTGATATATAATTCATTGATCGCATAACATTAAACATCCGCGTTTGACGTACCAGCATGGTAAGTAGCCGAATGCCACTAGGCCTATATCCTCCCTATTTATGAAGATCCTTCCTTAATAAACACATAATTCCAATAAGACCAGATCTATAGTTCCATAATAAATGATAAACATTAAAAAATACTCACTAAATATGGATAAATTCACCGAAATAAATGAGGGAGACTTCGAATCTCGTGCTTGTCCACCATAACAACAACACCGGGGGTCTTCGTTCTTCTTCTTCTTCTTCTTGAAGAACTTTCTAGTAGGAAAGAAGGACTTTTCGAATGGTTGATGAATATTTTAATATTTTGGCAGCTATTTTGCATGATTATGTTATGAAAGAGAGTGAGAATATGGTAATTATGATAAGGAATAAGGTGTGAGTAGGGTATATTGGATCAAATGTTCATTTGAATGATTTTCTCAATGAAACTTTCTAGTAGGAAAGAAGGACTTTTTGAATGGTTTATGAATATCTTAATATTTTGGCAGCTATTTTGCATGATTATGTTATGAAAGAGAGTGTGAATATGGTAATTATGATAAGGAATAAGGTGTGAGTAGGGTATATTGGATCAAATGTTTATTTGAATGATTTTTTGATTGAAACTTTCTAGTAGGAAAGAAGGACTTTTTGAATGGTTTATGAATATTTTAATATTTTGCCAGCTATTTTGCATGATTGCGCTATGAAAGACATTATAAATATGGTATTTATGATATGGAATAAGGTGTGAGTAGGGTATATTGGATCAAATGTTTATTTGAATGATTTTTTGATTGAAACTTTTAGTAGGAAAGAAGGACTTTTTGAATGGTTTATGAACATTTTTATATTTTGGCAGCTATTTTGTATGATTGCGCTATGAAAGACATTATAAATATGGTATTTATGATGAGGAATAAGGTGTGAGTAGGGTATATTGGATCAAATGTTCATTTGAATGATTTTTTTATTGAAACTTTCTAGTAGGAAAGACTTTTTGAGTGGTTTATGAATATTTTAATATATTTTGTTTTTTTTGTATGATTATGCTATGAAAGAGAATGTAGATAAGGTAATTATGATAAGGAATAAGGTGTGGGTAGGGTATACTGGGTCAAATGTTCATTTGAATTATCTTTATTGAAAGGAATTTTCAAGTAGCAACGACCCATAGGGCTTTGTTTCATGGTTTATAAATGTTTTAATATTTTGGCAGCTATTTTGTATGATTATGCTATGAAAGAGAGAGTAAATAAGATAATTATAATAAGGAATAAGGTGTAAGTAGGATATATTGGATCAAATGTTCGTTTGAATGATTTTTAATGACAGGAACTTTTAAGTAGGAAAGAAGGACTTTTTGAATGGTTTATGAATATTTTAATGTTTTGGCAGCTATTTTGTATGGTTATGCTATGAAAGAGAGTGTAGATAAGGTAATTATGATAAGGAATAAGGTGTAAGTAGGGTATATTGGATCAAATGTTCATTTGAATGATTTTCATAGAAAGGAACTTTCTAGCATCAATGATCCTTAGGACTTTGTTGAATGGTATATGAATATTTTAATATTTTGGCAGCTATTTTGTATGATTATGCTACGAAAAAGAATGCAAATCGTGATAAGGAATAATGTGTAAGTAGGGTACATCGGATCAAACGTTCATTAGAATTATGTTTTTTTATTGAAAGGAACTTTCCAGTAGGAAAGAACTTTGTTTAACAGTATATGCAATTTTTACAACTATTTTTTTTTATAATAATGATAAAAAAAAGTAGGTTACTTATGATAAACACAAGGTGTAAATGGGGGTACATTGGATCAAATCTTCATTTAAAGTTTTTTTTTTTTATTTAAACGAAAACTACAAATATTCGCTTAGTGGCCTTTTTGAGTTTTCTGAAAGGAAAGCTATTGTGCTGCTTTGTCTCTCCGTCCCACTTTTTTGTTTGTAGTTTTCTGTCCTCCCTCAGATTTTACTGAGTGTTAGAGGGCTGCAAATTGCTATGTTGATCATCCACCCTCCAATCATCAAACATAACAAATTGCAGCCCTCTGGCCTCAGTAGCTTTTGATATATTTAAGGTTAAAGTTAGCCATAATCGTGTATCTGGCAACGATATAGGCCAGACCACAACTGGGTCGTGATTAAAGATTCATGGGCCGCGGCTCATACAGCATTATATCGAGACCACCGAAAGATAGATCTATTTTCGGTGGTCTTGATTATACGCTGTACAGAAAACTCGACTGCGCCGAAGAAATCTCGGCGCAATTTTCACTTGTTTAAATGAAAACTACTCATTCATCAATGGGAAAATTGAAACAAAGCCTATTTTGTAATTAAGTCATAAACGAAAGCTCTAATTTAGGAATAAATAAATCAGCACAAAATAGTAAATATTTGATTGTGTAGAAAACCATTTACAACGAAGCAGTTCAAAGAATTTTACAAGAAATGCTTTTTTTCTTATGAGATAATGTGTAAACCAGCGTGAATTTTGAATATTTGGAAAATGGCAAATGTTGCTTCATCTATTAAAATAAAGTTATACAATATATCTGGTATCTGTTAATAAGTCAAAATGACTAACCAAATGCGTAAAATTTATGTAGCTTTCGCATCCATGGATATACGAGTGTGTAGGCTTATATTAACCCCTTCATCTAACAAACGCCTTCTGTCCGAAAGGAAAGGGAGCCCTCATGCGTTAAGGGTGATATATGGATTTAGATTAAAAAAAAGGGGTAAAAAATAAGCTACAGTCATTCATATGCATATACATGAGGACATGGAACCCTGTGACGTAACACATGGCGCCGCCAATCTTGCTGCAAAGACCGACGAAGACTTTGTCGTGTCATCTGGATGTTTCTGAGAGAGAGAGAGAGAGAGAGAGAGAGAGAGAGAGAGATTACAACAGAGTACTGTAGTAATCTTGAAATGGAAACTCGTGAACAGCAGCGTCTGTGAACAAGCTAAATTGCTTTCCATGCAAATATTTAGAAACACAGCGTTGTGCTTCTTTGAATATTGGCATTACAGTAGCTCTTACAAACAAAACAAAAAACAAAACGAAACGAAACGAAAACACATTGTAGATAATTTCATTTAGAATACAAGATAAACACGATATTTAAACACGCATTCTAACCCAAATAAGGCTAGAATTCTTTAGATGCTTGAGAGCCACCATCGGCTTAAATAGCGATGTCACTCCCGGGGTAGAAATCAGAGTGCGTCAAGTCTTGTCCTGATTGTGACGGTGTTTGTGCCGTACAATTACACATCGTATTATGAGTTTCCAAGTCCCTTACCCGATTATATACATGGTAAGATTGTTTATCGTTATAATGCATTTATTTTTGTTGAATTCTGCAACGTAGTTATGCTAGATTAGGGAGTTACGAGCGGCTAGAACCAGGATGAGGTGTTTGGACTAGGCCTAGGTCTCCAACATGGTAATGCACTTAGATTAAAGTGTTGGGGAAGTTAGCACTTTTATCCTTTTCAGTGAATATTCGTTCTAGTGGAAGGATTTACGATGGATGGTCATACGACTTTTACAATTCAACAGAAAAAGGTTCAACTTCAAAAAGAAAAAAAAACATGAATACTATGTAAACAAATCACTGTACGCTTTGAACTTCCTCTTCGAAAACGGCTAATTAACACACAAAAATACTTATTTTCCCGACTAATCTGGAATCGAGCGGCATTTCGAAGTGTGATATGACTTAAATGTACATTATACTTAAAATTTATTAACAGCAGACAACGAACCTGGAGTCTAGCAACGTGAAAATAACTAAAAAAACGAGAAGTTAGTGACTGGGAGAATGGTAGTGGGAGAGTGGTACTGTAGGCCGAAGTTCTGTTGGGTTAGGTAAGGTTAGGACAGAGTAGGTTAGTTAAGTGACATATTTCCTTTTTTCATTTCCTTTTTTATTTATTTATTAAGGTTACAAAGTATAATTAAAGTTAGTTGAGACTGTTAATCTTATTAGCTGTTGCTAATGACTGTAAACTTCTGTATTAAAACTTCTCAAATAACTATGAAAATAACTTCTCAAATAACTATGAAAATAAGTTCTCAAATAACTATAGCCTTTATTCATATAATAAGCTTTATATATTTAGAAAAACAAATAACTTTGAGGCTTTATACAGTTAATTCTCAAGACAAAGCAAAATGGTTGAAAAAAAAAACTTTTATTTATGCAAGTGATTTCTGTGATAATTTATGGTGGTGGCATGAGTATGGTTTATGTTGGTGGCATGAATTTAATTTATGTTGGTGGCATGAGTCTAATTTATGCTGGTGGCATAAGTATAATTTGTTGGTGGCAAGAATATAAATCATGTTGGTGGCATGAATATAATTTATGTTGGTGGTATGAATATAATTCATGTTGATGGCATGAATATAATTCATGTCGATGGTATGACTATAATTTATGTTGGTGGATTGAAAATGATCATTCATGTTGGTGGTATGAATATATTTTATGTAGGTGGTATGAGTATAGTTCATGATGGTGGTATGAATATAATTTATGTTGGTTTTATGAATATAATTCATGTTGGCGGCAATAATATAATTTATGTTGCTGGTAAAAATAATACCACTCAGTAGAGCACATTTTTATTTATGTTCATCTTTTCATACATTCATATGCTGATTGTTCCAACCACAAAGATCATTTCAACCAGCCAACATTTTCCAGCATCTTCCAGCTCTGTTGGCAACGATGACATTGCCGTTGTAACGCCAGTTTAAACGCCACAATCAATCAACCTGTTAACTTAAGTTCTCTGTCACCCACAGGTCGTCACAGACTTACGACTCCAGCGTAGCAGGAAAGATGAATTCGGCCCAAGAAGAATTAGGCCCAGTGGTTTGGTGAGTATGTGGGCTTGCTTTGTTTCTGAGGGTTGAAATACCGAGATGGTGTGTTGTTTTCTTTATCATTTTTGTGTTGTTTTGTTTTGTCTTTGTTTTGCCTTTCTTTTGTTTCGTAATTGACGAGAAAGTAAACCATTTAACGGTAATTTTTTGGTAGAATATGGAAGCCTCAAGTTTGACAAATGTAGACGAAGAATTGCAAAGGTTATGTTAACGTAACCGACAGAACGGAGAGAGAGAGAGAGAGAGAGAGAGAGAGAGAGAGAGAGAGAGAGAGAGAGAGAGAGAGAGAGAGAGAGAGAGAGAGAGAGAAAATGTTCCCTTGTTCAGTGATTACAACTCTCGCCTCATTTGGTAGACAAGCTGGGTTTGAATCCTTGGCAAAGGATCGATCAACATTAACACGATATATTATATTCCGTTGTGTCTCTGTTGATGAATTTATGTATATGGTAGAACTGACCTGACCTGGCCTACTCTACGCTTTCCCATAATCCCTCAGAGGTCAGTTCAGGTCAAAGTGACGAATCCCTATGTATGTTTACCTAATCCCTGGAAAGCGTTTGTACTTTAGAAGAGCCACGATGGGTCCTCGATTTTGCCAACGTTTTCTCCGTGCTGTTTTTATTAAATTGCTGTTTTAATGCTGTTCCATTATGGCTGCAGTTTGGCTGAATATTTTGGGATTCTGTTGTAATGTGTGTATATATATATATATATATATATATATATTATACATTATATATGTATATATTTATATATATGTATATATATATTATATATATATATATGTATATATTTATATATATATATATATATATATATATATATATATATATATATATATATATATAAAGATAAAAGAAAAAAGTATAAAGAAATATATGTAATTTAACTAGGGGAAAAGGGGCTCGTTCAAATGGTGACATTAGGTGACGGGAAAGCGTTAGCAATAAAAAAAAAGCAATTGGAAACGTTCCCCGTCTGGGAGCGATACGACAGAACGCGGCCCGGGCAATTTCATTTGCCCTTAATTAGATGATTGACAGCTGGACTTTATAGGACTTTATAGGACTTTTAGGGATTCATAGGACTTCATAAGACTTCATAAGACTTTATAGGACTTTATAGGGCTTCATAGGACATAGGACTTCATGAGACTTCATAGGCTTATACTTCATATGAGACTTCAAAAGATTTCAAGACTTTATATAGGCCTTTATAGGGCTGTCATAGGACTTTATAGGACTTCTTTATAAGACTTTATAGATTTCACAAGGTCATAAGAACTTCATATAGATACTGCATAAGACTTTATAGGCCTTCATAGGAATCACAGGACACAGGACGTCATAGGACTTTATAGGACTTCATAGGACTTTATAAGGCTTTATAAGGATTTCACAAGGCTTCATAAGACTTCATAGGACTTCATAGGATTTCATAGGACTTTATAGGACTGCATAGGACTTTATAGTACTACACAAAACTTCATAGGACTTCATAAGACTTCACCCAGACTTCAGGACTTGCAAAGCTTCGTAAGACTTCATAGGACTTCATCGGACTTCATAAGACTTCATGGGACTTTATAGGACTTCATAGTACTTCAGGACTTCATAAGACTTCATAAGATTTTATATGACTATAAGACCTCACAGGACTTCATAGGGCTTTATAAGACTTCATAGGACTTTATAAGACTTCTTAGGACTTCATATCGCTTTATAAGACTTCATAGGACTTTATAGGACTTTATAGTACTTCACAAAACTTCATAGGACTTCATAAGACTTCACAGGACTTCATAAGACTTCACAGGACTTCATAGGACTTTACAGGACTTCGTAAGACTTCATATGACTTTATTGGACTTCTTAAGACTTCATAGGACTTTATAGGACTTCATCGGACTTCATAAGACTTCATGGGACTTTATAGGACTCCATAGTACTTCAGGACTTCATAAGACTTCATAAGGCTTCATAAGATTTTATATGACTTATAAGACTTCACAGGACTTCATAGGACTTCATATCGCTTTATAAGACTTCATAGGACTTTATAGGACTTCATAAGACTTCATAGGACTTTATAAGACTTCATAGGACTTTGACTTAAAAGGACTTTATAAGACTTCATATGACTTTATAGGACTTCATATGACTTCATAAAGACTTCTTAAGACTTTACAGGACTTCATCAGACTTCGTAAGACTTGACAGGACTTGACAGGACTTCACAGGAATTCATAAGACTTCATAGGACTTTATAAGACTTCATAGACTTTACAAGACTTCATAGGACTTTATAAGAGTTTAGACAACTTTTTAATTAATTTTTTTTTAGATTGGCAATGAAACAGGTATAATATTCGTGATCCGAAGTATATT
>NC_089742.1:27143347-27150847 GCF_040412425.1 Macrobrachium rosenbergii | reverse complement strand
GTCAACTTTGCGAGAGCAATTATATTTCAGAATGACGGAGAAATGACTGCCTGGGTGTGTATATATATATATATATATATATATATATATATATATATATATATATATATATATATATATATATATATATATAGCATTGCTGAGGGAAGTTTGAACAAATTTGAAATTTTAGGGAAAATATTTATGTATGTATGTATATATATATTATATATATAATTTATATATGTATATATATTTAATATATATATTACATATATTTATGTATATGTATATATATATATATATTATATATATATATATTTATATATATATATAATTTATATATATATATATATTATATGTATATATATTTATTTACTATACATATATATATATACTGTATATATATATCTATATATATATATATATATATATATATATATATATATATATATATATATATATATATATATATATATAGAGAGAGAGAGAGAGAGAGAGAGAGAGAGAGAGAGAGAGAGAGAGAGAGAGAGAGAGAGAGAGAGAGAGCTTTGACGTGATCAATTAGTATTGTCTGTGAAATCTACAGAATTGCATATCCCTTGTACCGCAAATAAATTGCAGTTCCGAATTCAGATTCGAGATTGACAAACCCCCTCCCCTTCCCACTCCCCCCCAAAAAAAGCACCCCCAAATCACCCATTTTGCAAGCAGAACCATTCAGGCGAAATTTGCATAAATTGCAATCAACCTCTATTGCTAGCAATTGGTGATTTGCGAGAGATCTAATTTATCATTTGCAATTTGATGACTCTATCTGCAATAAAGCATCGTATAGGACTGAGACGAAGCGCCTGTGTCTGTTTGGTTGGTAGAGTCCAGGGGTCTATATGAGGCCTCCCACACTTCCCTTCACACTTACAGTAGATAGTGACCGCCCTGGGCTAAAAGCACCTATTGCTGGCATATGGCGTGGGTCACTTACAGTAGCATAGATAAGACCTAGTTTGGCGGCATACCCATTTGTCCGTCCTCGCCCGGGAAGGGAATATGGGTCCATTTAACTGAATGACGAAGATTATACCTTTACTTTTCCTCTCGTTCTCAGTTTCATTCCTAGTCGGGGTCGCTGTTTTCGTAATTTGATTCGGGCCTGGGACCGGCTCTGAGTAGGCCAATGATTATATATATATTATATGTATGTATATATATATATATATATATATATATATATATATATATATATATATATTATTTTTTAAGCATCTAATAAATAATATTTTAGGCAATACGTCATTTTTAGTTGATAATGTCCACCGTCCCTTTATCGGAACCCGACGGACGAGGACTCAGGACTACAGACGCACTAACGCAGGTCCCAAAGAACCAGCGACGGACGAGGACCTCAGAGATACAGGGACGCAGACACAGTGGCCACTGCGTTAAAGTCCTGAGCCCTCGTCCGTCGCTGGTCTGGATCCCACGGAGAGGGACGCACTAACGCATGACCAGCATTAGTGCGTCCTAAGTCCTGAGTCCTCGTCCGTCCCGAAAACTTATTATCAACTAAAATCCTCTTCGGTAACGAATATATAATATACAGAGCGAATTGATATTAAAGGACGTTTGTAGCTTTCTGACATATGAATCACGGTGATGTGATATAGTTTATATATATATATATATATATATATATATATATATATATATATATATATATATATATATATATATATATATATATATATATATATATATATATATATTCTTTTAAGATCTAATAACTATTTTTAAAAATCAATAATGCACTTTATCGCCTGAGAGAGAGAGAGAGAGAGAGAGAGAGAGAGAGAGAGAGAGAGAGAGAGAAATGCCCTAAATTGGTCCCCCCAAAAAATAAATAAATAAATAAACAAAACACTGTGAACGTAAAATAAATCGTTTAGTAAATTTTCCCAAAATGTAAAAAACAAAAACGTAAAGAGAGAGAGAGAGAGAGAAGAGAGAGAGAGAGAGAGAGAGAGAGAGAGTTGCTCGACAGAACCTCTTATAACTGAGAGAGAGAGAGAGAGAGAGAGAGAGAGAGAGAAGGAGAATGTCCCAAATTGGTCCCAACAAATAACAGAATAAATAAAACAGTTGGAACGTAAACACCTCATAGTAACTTGAAAATAAAAAATTAAAACGTAGAGAGAGAGAGAGAGAGAGAGAGAGAGAGAGAGAGAGAGAGAGAGATTGGCGGGCGTGTTGCTCGTTGTTGCCCTTTAATGGCGTCAGTCTTTTAATGGGAGGAGTAATGGGAGTCAAAGCGGCCCATTGCCATTAATGCGCGCCACCGGTTCTTCGGATTAGGTATTAAAAAGGATTAATCGGATGCCCTCTCTCTCTCATCTACGTTTTATCTACGTTATTTTTTTACATTTTCAATTTACTAAACGAATTGTTTTTACGTTCATATTGTTTTATTTATTCTTTTATTTGTATGGGTCGAATTTGGGACATTCTCTCTCTCTCTCTCTCTCTCTCTCTCTCTCTCTCTCTCTCTCCATTAATTAAGAGGTTCTGTCTGTAAGGGTGTTACTTTCTCTCTCTCTCTCTCTCTCTCTCTCTCTCTCTCTCTCTCAGTTAATTAAGAGGTTCTGTCTGTAAGGGTGTTACTCTCTCTCTCTCTCTCTCTCTCTCTGTCAAGGAGTTCTGTGTCTGTAAGAGTGTTACTCTCTCTCTCTCTCTCTCTCTCTGTCTCTCTCTCTCTCTCTCTCTCTCTCTCTCTCTCTCTCTCTCTCTCTCTCTCTCTCTCTCTCTCTCTCTCTAATACGTATGTATTTTTCTTCGTTGTATAAATGTAAATCAAACCAAAACTCCGAAGATTAAAGTAAAAAAAAAAAAACACGCATAAAGACCGAAGGAAAATAAAAAAACACTTCCGACCTCCCTAAAGCTTGCGCGTGCGTGTGCGAGCTCTCCCTAAAACAACCCTGAGTCACGCAAGCACAGTTATTTAAGCAAGACCCAAATCACTTTGGTTCCTGCTACATAACCTTGGTAAAGGTGAATAACCTTTATAAGCTTTATGCATGTGAATGTTTCGTGTGAACTTTGACCTTTATGGGTATCCTTTATTCACATTTATCCAGAATGAAGGAAAAGATGGAGTTGGAGTAACCTTTATCCAATATGAAGGAAAGGATGGAGCAACCTCTCTCCAAAATGAAGGAAGAGATGGAGTAACCTTTATCCAAAACAATTGGAAAGATGGTGTAACCTTTATCCAAAATGAGGGAAAAGGTGGAGCAACTTTAACCCAAAATGAAAGAAAAGATGGAGTAGTCTTTATCCAAAATGAGGGAAAAGATGGAGCACTCTATCCAAAATTAGGGAAAAGATGGAGCAATCTTTATACAAAATGAGGGGAAAGATGGAGCAACCTTTATCCAAAATGAGGGAAAAGATGGAGCAAGCTTTATACAAAATGAAGGAAAAGATGGGATAATCTTTATCCAAAATGAGGAAAAAGATGGAGCAATCTCTATCCAAAATGAGGGAAAATATAGAGCAATCTGTATTCAAAATAAAAGGAAAAATGGAGTAACCTTTATCCAAAATGAAGGAAAAGATGGGATAATCTTTATCGAAAATGAGGGAAAAGATGGAGTAACCATTATCCAAAATAAGGGAAAAGATGGAGCAACCTTTACCCAAAATGAGGGAAAAGATGGAGTAACCTTTATCTAAACGAAGGAAAAAGATGGAGCAGTCTTTATCCAAACGAGGGAAAAAGTTGGAGCAGTCTTTATCCAAATGAGGGAAAAGATGGAGCAACCTTTATCCAAAATGAGGGAAAAGATGGAGCAACCTTATCCAAAATGAGAGAAAAGATGGAGCAATCTTTATCCGAAATGAGGGAAAAGATGGAGCACTCATTATCCAAAATGAGGGAAAATATGGCGTAATCTTTATCCAAAATGAGGGAAAAGATGGAGCAAGCTTTATCCAAAATGAGGGAAAAGATGGAGCAACCTTTATCCAAAATGAGGGAAAGGATGGAGCAACCTTTATCCAAAATGAGGGAAAAGATGGAGCAACCTTTATCCAAAATGAGGGAAAAGATGGAGCAAGCTTTATCCAAAATGAGGGAAAAATGGAGCAACCTTTATCCAAAGTGAGGGAAAAGATAGAGCAAGCTTTATCTAAAATGAGGAAAAAGATGGAGCAACCTTTATCCAAAATGAGGGAAAAGATGGAGCAACCTTTATCCTAAATGAAAGAAAAGATAGAGCAACCTTTATCCAAAATGGAAGAAAAGATGGGGTAATCTTTATCCAAAACGAAGGAAAAGATGGAGCAACCTTGATCCAAAATGAAGGAAAATGATGGAGCAACCTCTATCCAAAATGAGGGAAAAGATGGAGTTACCTATATTCCTCTATTCAGAATGAAGATAAAGATGGAGCAACTTCTATCCAGAGTGAAGGAAAAAGATGGAGCAACCTCTATCCAGAGTGAAGGAAAAGGTGGAGCAACCTTTATCCAAAATGAGGGAAAAGATGGAGCAACCTTTATCCAAAATGAGGGAAAAGATGGAGCAACTTTTATCCAAAATGAAAGAAAAGATGGGGCAATCTTTATCCAAAACGAAGGAAAAGATGAAGCAACCTCTATCAAGAATGAAGGAAAAGATGGAGCGTCCTCTATCCAAAATGAAGGAAAAGATTGAGCAAGCTTTATCCAAAATGAGGAAAAAGATGGAGTAACCTCTATCCAAAACGAAGGCAGAGATGGAGTATCCTTTATCCCGGAATGGGACGAAAATTAAACTTTTTATTCCCCCTTTTTTTCGTGTTTGCGTAATGCCGACTTCATTAGAGGTCCTCGTTGTTGCCGGAGCTCGCGGAACGAATTTGCATTCAGAGACTACGAGGGTCAATTTCTTCTTTATTACATTCCGTTTCCTCCGATTGCTGTTCTGGCTAGGATGTAGGATGTAGTATAGGATATTGTAGGTTGTTGTAGGACATGTAGGATGAAGTGTTTAATGTTGTTGGATGAAGTGTAACATGTTGAAGGGTGAATTGTAACATATTGGATGATGAAGCATAGAATGTAGTGTAAGATGATGTAGGATACTGTAGGATGAAGTTTTGGATGTAGGATGTTACAGGATGAAGTTTAGGGAGCTGAAGGATGAAGTATAGGATGTTCTGGGATATAATGTAGGATGTAGTGTAGGATGTTGTAGGATTTAGTGCAGAATGTTGCAAGATTACGTTTAGGATGTTGTTAGATGTACTGTTGGATGCTGGAGGATGAATGGTGAAGTATAGGGCATAGTGTAGGATGTTGTAGGATGTTGTAGGATGTTATAGGATGTAGTGTAAGATGCTGTAGGATGAAATATAGGATATAGTTCAGGATGTAGCGTAGGATGATGTAGGATAAAATGTAGATTATTCTAGGATGAAGTATAGGTTGCTGTAGGATGAAGGTGTAGGATGTATTATAGGATGCAGCGTAAGATGCTGAAGGATGAAGTGTAGGATGTTGTAGGGTGAAGTGTAGTATGATGTGGGATGTGGTGAAGGATGTAGAATGAAATGTAGGATATCCTTATATATAGTGTAGGATGAAGTGTAGGATACTGTTGGATGTAATGTAGGATTTTGTACGATGAAGTGTAGGATGTTGTAGGGTGAAGTATAGAATGTTGCAGGACGAAGTGTAGGATTTGTAGGATGAAGTATAGAATGTTGTAGGGTGAAGAATAGGATTTGTAGGATGAAATATAGAATGTTGTAGGATTAAGTGTTGGATGTAGGATAAAATGTAGGATGTAAGTAGGATGATGTAGGATTTTACAGGACGTAGTGTGGAATTTGGAGGTATTATGGGTTTCAATGTGAAATAAAAAAAAAGGTAATTATCGCCGATAGAATATGCAGAAGAGTCAACCTTTGATGATGGTTCAGGGTAAAAGGATGTTGCAGGATGTTGTAGGATATTGTGTAGGATGTAGAGGTATTGTAGATTCTAGGTGGAAGGAAAAGAAAGATAATTGAAGGTTTAAAAAAAGTAAAATTGAATTAAAAAGTTTAATTTAAAAACTTTGGGTCAGTCGGTTATTTTGTGTCAACAATTTTTAATAGATTGGTTCAGAAGTTCCTCTCTGTCTGTCTGTCTGTCTCTCTCTCTCTCTGTCTCTCTCTGTCTGTCTGTCTGTCTGTCTCTCTCTCTCTCTCTCTCTCTCCTCGTAAGGGGTCCGCCCCCTTCTTTATGTGATGGCAATGTCCCCTCAGGGGCGAGCGGCCCAGGGCGGGGGGAAGGGGGCCTGCTCCCCTAAATCACTCATTCTTTCTATCTCCTCCTTTCTTTCTTCTCTTCTCTCTCTCTCTCTCTCTCTCTCTCTCTCTCTCTCTCTCTTTCCGCCTTAATGAGAATGGAAATCAATGGACATCTCTCCACAAAGGAGAGAGAGAGAGAGAGAGAGAGAGAGAGAGAGAGGTATTGCAGCTTCTCCGGACTGTCAAGTCGATACATAAAACAGTATAACGCCGACAACAGTTGTCGGGAAAAATGTTCTTTGATTAGACGGGAGAGGCGTAGAAGAAGAAGAAGAAGAAGAAGAAGAAGAAGAAGGGGAGGAGGGAAGAAGAAGAAGAAGAAGAAGAAGAAGAAGAAGAAAAAAAGGGAAAATAAAAAGGAAGAATGGAAATGTAATGTGCAAATCCCATAGAGTTTATTCACTAGAAATTTATTATCTTAATTACTTGTTTATTTACGTATTTTTGTCTAAAGCCGAAAGCCGTAAGGCGGAAGAAGAAGAAGAAGAAGAAGAAGAAGAAGAAGAAGAAGAAGAAGAAGAAGAAGAAGAGGAGGAGGAGGAAAGTTCAAATGTGGTGTGCAAACCCCGTCCAGTTCGTCGCTGGAAACCTTGTTTTCATTATTGTTTATTTACGTATTTTCGTCTAAAACCGAAAGGAGGAAGGATAAAGAAGAAAAAAGGGGAAGAAGATGATTGAGTGGAAGATTTTAAATGAGATGTGCAAATCCCATAGAGTTTTTAAGTAGACTGGTTTTCTCGATTATCAGTTTATTATTTACGTATTATTGTCTAAAACAAGAAGAAGAAGAAGAAGAAGAAGAAGAAGAAGAAGAAGAAGAAGAAGAAGAAGAGGAGGAGGGGGAGGAGGAGGAGGAAGAGTTGAAATATAGTGTGCAAATCCCGTAGAGTTTTTCGCCAGAAACTCATTTTCTTAAAAATTTGTTTCTTTAAAAACGTATTTATGTCTAAAACAGACTTCGTATTTTTAACGTTTCTATATACACGACGTATGTATACATATACACATATATTTTACACATTTATAAAATAAATTACAGCAAAACAACCCGTATATATATAACTAAAACCACAACATATGCCTAGTAGTATCCAGACCTTCCCTTGAGCGTCGTAGGGGAGAAAACGGCTTTGCTAACTACCCAATCTAGGCCTAGGGGGGGGGGAGAGAAGGGGAGGGGGGTTAG
>NC_089742.1:27123347-27138347 GCF_040412425.1 Macrobrachium rosenbergii | reverse complement strand
AAGAAGAAGAAGAAGAAGAAGAAGAAGAAGAAGAAGTGTTGAAGAAGAAGAAGAATAAGAGATAATTTGGGATAATTTCTTGCTATTTTGACTCTTTTAAATACTTAGGATTATGTACGAGGCATCCTAATCCATTTTTTAGTCCAGGATAATTTGTGGGAAGAAAAGGGATTTAATTATAGAAAAACTGGGAAAATTTCTTATTTTCTATTTTGACTTATTATGTAAGAGGGATTTTCCTAATACATAGTTTTTGTTTAGGATGGAAGGATGAAGGGGGATGAAATACTGGAATTAACTTATTTTTTATTTTCTTAAAAATGATTTTATCGTAGGAAAATATTGATGAAATTCATTTTATTATAGGAAAAATTTTGATTCTTTTTAAATACGTAGGATTTAGGATTATGTAATGGGTATCCTAGTCCTTTTTCTAGCCCAGGATAGAATGATAGAAGGAGAGGATAAGGATTTAATTATAGAAATAATTTAAAATTTATTTTTTATTTTGATTTTTTAATACGTAGGATTTAGGACTATGTAAAGCGAATCCTAATCCTTTTCTACCCCAGGATAGATTGATAAAAGGAATGGAGGAAGATTTTATTACAGAAATAATGTGGAAATGCAGACGCAGGTAGTGAATGCCAAAATTCATTTCCAAACAGCTATTGTAATTTTTGTTTTTCATCTTGATTTTTTTTGAAATGCGTAGGATTACGTAATGGGTATCTTATGCCTTTTCTAGCCCAGGATGGAAGGAGAGGACAAGGATTTTGTTTTGTAAAGACTGTAGGAAACTAGGGGAAGGCAGTGAATGCCAAATTCATTTTCAAATAGTTATTTTTTTGGATCTTCTAAAGGTCCTTTGTGAAAGTCCGGCATTCATATCTTCCCTGTGCAATGTCTTGCACCAATCTCCACTCATCTGTAGCCACCATTCTTTAAAAACTCATATATACAAAAAATGTGTTGAAGACTTGTCTTTATTTTGTATTTATTCATTTATTTATATTTTGACTCTCCGTCAAAATATAAGCAAATAACCAGAAAGATAATATTCTTGGGCTCACATCTTCCCATGGATACTGCGAGTTCCATGCAAGGACCATCCACCCGTTAAATTGTATACGCCAAGTCTGTGCCTTTCCGTAGTATTGTACTTCCTCCCCCTTCCTTCCCCTCCTCCCCCCTCCTCTTCCCTACCCCTAAAAAGAGTAAAATACAAAAAAAGTAAAGTTAAATTAAGTCAGAATAAAGCTCCCATAAAGATAAACCGTGAGATGGAAAGTTCATGGAGTCTGTCGTATTTATGTGCGAAGTTTTCGAACGGAAAAAGGGAGGTGTTGGTAGGAAGGGGAAAGGAGGGGGATGATGGCTGGGTGAGGAGGAGGATAGGGGTAGGGAGAGAGAGTGGGGGGCGGGGTTTGAGGGCGGAGCCTAGATGCTTACTTAGACTTCCAAAGTAATCTCAAAGGTTCAGACGCTGATGTTGCTTTTAATGGCTTTTGATAGCGTATCGATACTCTCTCTCTCTCTCTCTCTCTCTCTCTCTCTCTCTCTCCTTTTACAAACGTTAGTCGTCCTAGATGTTTCTTTTATGAATGTGGAAACATTTATCATTCAGGATATGAAAAAAAGCACAAAAGAACTGACCAAACTCTTATTGTAATTTGTAACTTTGAAAATTCCTATAAAAGAAAATTGTCTCTCTGATCTTCCTCTTCTCTCTCTCTCTCTCTCTCTCTCTCTCTCTCTCTCTAGGGTTGTCCTCCGTGTCACTTCTCAATAGACAGTTTTTTTGAAGAAAGATAATTAACAAACTATGAATGCATGAAGTATTTCACACATATATAGCACAATACCGACGTGTTGTAAAAAGGTTTAAACTGGTTGAACAGCGTTTCAAATTGGTTTAAGATCATTTTAATTCATTTGTTGGCAGCGTTGTCTCGTATGCTCCGCCAGTTTACATGACTCAGTCAGTCGATCAATATTTTGGGTTATAATAATTGGCTCTTGATAATTGAAATTCATCAGTTCATAAGAGCGATTTGATCGGTTGTACAAAAAGGCTTTAGCGAGGGTTCTGATCTCTGCATGGCAGGATGTTGAATTTTTGAAATACTGCGTTTCTAATAGCTAAAATGTATGGTGTCTAATAGCTACGATGTATTGGTTCTAATAGCTACGCTGTATGGTTTCTAATAGCGACGATGTAAGGGTTCCAGAGCATTCAACGTTTGGGTTCAAATACCCGCCTTGCGTTAGCTCTGATAACTGCAATGCATGGCGCTTAATAGCTGCAGTGCGTGGCATCTAGTAGCTGCAATGCATGGCATAAAATAGCCGCAATGCATGGGGCTTAATAGCTGCATGTATATGCGATAAATAGCGTGCATGGCGCTTAGTAGCATCAATGCATGGCGCGTAATAGCTGCAATGCATGGCGTATAATAGCTGCAATGCATGGCGTACAATATCTGCAATGCATGGCGTATAATAGCTGCAATGCATGGCACATAATAGCTGCAGTGCATGGCGATCTGTAGTTGCAATGCAGTTTATAATAGATCAAATGAGCTTAAATAATCCTCATAAAACTCGCGCGATTTAACAGACGCAATACCCGGATGTTAACATCCCCTGCTGGAATGATGCAAACATCCCCCTGCTGGAATGATGCAAACATCCTCCTGCTGGAATGATGCAAACAGTCCCTGCAGGAATGATGCAAAAAGCCCCTGCTGGAATGATGCAAATAGGCCTGCTGGAATGACGCAAACAACCCCTGCTGGAATGATGCAAATAGCCCCTGCTGGAATGATGCAAGCATCCCCTGCTGGAAATGATGCAAATAGCCCCTGCTGGAATGATGCAAATAACCCCCTCTGGAATGTTGCAAACAACCCTTGCTGGGATGACGCAAACAACCCCTGCTGGAATGATGCAGATAGCCCCTGAATGATAGCGCCACTGAATGATGCAGATAGCCCCTACTGGAATGATGCAAATACCCCTGCTGGAATGATGCAAGCATCCCCTGCTGGAATGATGCAACAGCCCTGCTAAATGATGCAAACACCCCTGCTGGAAATGATGCAAACAACCCTGCTGGAATGATGGAAATAGCCTGCATGCTGGAATGATGCAAATGGCCCATGCTGGAATGACGCAAGCATCCCCTGCTGGAATGATGCAAATAGCCACTGCTGGAAAGATGCAAACATCCCCTGCTGGAATGATGGAAATAGCCCGTGCTGGAATGATGCAAACATCCCCTGCTGGAATGATGCAAACAACCCCAGCTGGAATGATGCAAACTACCCCTGCTGGAATGATACAAAGATCCCGTGCTGGAATGATGCAAACATCCCCAGCTGTAATGATGCAAATAGCCACTGCTGACTCTGCAATGCACGAGAGTTCTAACAGCTGACAACAAGCAACGGTTTTTACCACCAGCCAATGTATAATGAAGCTTCAACGACGCTTCTGGGGGAAAATATACCTCGTTAACGCGTGTGGGGGAAAGAACATATTCTCTCTCTCTCTCTCTCTCTCTCTCTCTCTCTCTCTGTTAAGGCCACACGCGACAGTTACTGGCATCGACCCGGAGGAAAGGGGGCGAGTGGTGGGGGGGAGTCTATGACTGCTGGTTTTCCTAGCTGTTAAGTCCCCCTTCCCAGATTTTGGTCAATGGCTTTGCTAAACGAAGATAGATAGAGAGAGAGAGAGAGAGAGAGAGAGAGAGAGAGAGAGAGAGAGAGAGAGAGAGAGAGCGAGAGAGAGAGAGATGAGATACTGGAAAGTAGGAGGGATTATTGGTCAATGGCTTTGCTGACAAAGATTAAGAGAGAGAGAGAGAGAGAGAGAGAGAGAGAGAGAGAGAGAGAGAGAGAGAGAGAGAGAGAGATCCCCTTTGAGTAATATACACTACTGCACTGCTTTCAAAAGCAATAAAACAATCAAATAGCTGAGAGAGAGAGAGAGAGAGAGAGAGAGAGAGAGAGAGAGAGAGAGAGAGAGAGAGAGAGAGAGAGTCTACTAACCATTCAATACCAATTTAGACTAAAAGGTCTCGTAATTTCGATTTGAAAGCTTTCAGCTCTTCCCCCTCCCCATTGCCCCCTTCCCCTTCCCCCCTTCCTCCCCAAGCAAATAAATAACCGTCCTGTCTGAAATGGACCTATTCTGCACCCCCTCCTCCCCCCAACCCCCTTGTCTATGGTCCTTTTACAATTTTTGGCACAAAATGAAATTTGTAGGGAATGCTGACTGCGGCAATTCTTTTCGCATTTTTCATTTATACTTTTTTTTACTTTCCAATTTTTATTTTTATCTTTTTTTTTTCTTTTTATCTTTTTTCCTATTTTTATCTTTTTTCCTATTTTTATCCTTTTTCTCTGTTTATTTTGTTCCCATTTTTACCTTTTTCGTATTTTTATTCCCATTTCTACTTTTTTCTTGTATACCCATTTTTTTTTTACTTTTTTCTTTTCTTTTTTCCCCCCCACTTTTACTTTTTCCCCATTTTCACTCCTTTCCCAAATTTACCTGTTTAGATTTTTTACTTTTTCCCATCTACTTTTTTGTTGTCTACATTTTTCCCAGTTTCACTTCTTTCCACGTTTACTTTTTTCAATTTTCATCTTGTTCCTTATTTATTTTTTTCCATTTTATCTTTTTTTCCAATTTTTACTTTTTCCCATTTTTACTTTTCCCTGTTTTACTTTTTCCTACTTTTACTTTTTCCTTGTTTACTTTTTTCCCCTGTTTACTTTTTCCTTTTTTACTTTTTCCCACTTTTACTCTTCCCTTCTTTAATTTTTCCCATATTTACTTTTTTCATTTTTTACTTTTTCCATTTTTTAACTTTTTCCCACTTTTACTTTTTCCCTCGTGTACTTTTCCCTTTTTTACTTTTTCCCACTTTTACTTTTTCCCCCTTTTTATTTTTCCCTAGTTTTACTTTTTCCCACTTTTACTTTTTTCCTTGTTTACTTTTTCGCTATTTTACTTTTCCCTATTTTTACTTTTTTCCCCTTTTTATTTGTTCCGAATTTTACTTTTTTCCCATTCTTACTTTTTCTCTTACTTTTTTCCCCTTTTCAAAGGCGACGCCACCATGATTTTCGGGGAAATTAAACATGACTGGGTCGTATTTTTTCCTTTCATTCTTTCTCCCTTTTTTCATTTATTTCTTTCGTTCTTCTTTTTTCTTTCCTTTTTTTTATAGGCGACCGATGGTGTCACTGTAAATGCGTTATTCTTTTTCTCCTTTAATTCTTCATTTATTTATTCATTTCATTTATTTATTTTATTTCTTTCATTTATTGTTGTACCTTGGAGTTATTGGCAGTTTATCTTTGTTCTGATTTTATTATTATTACTATTATTCTTTTTCTCCTTTAATTCTGTATTTATTTATTTATTTTATTTATTTCATTTATTGTTGTACATCGGATTTATTGGTAATTTATCTTTGATCTGTCACTGTTATTATTATTATTATTATTATTATTATTATTATTATTATTATTATTATTATTATTATTATTATTATTATATTATAATTCAGTTTTATATAGCTTTTATCGGGCCTGGGCTAGAAAAGGACATGAGGTTGCCAGTCTCAGTAGCATTCGTTTTTTTAAAGGCAAAGGAAGATTATTTTGAATATAATGCTTATGCTTATTTATGCTATCAGAATAAGAGACGTATAGTGCAGTATAGTAATATATCGAAATGAAGATGAAAATCAATAGAGAAATAAATCAGTAAACAGGAGATAATTTATGAAAATAAAGAAAAAGGAAAAGTATAGTGCAGTGCAGTGCAGTTCAGAATATTAAAATGAAGAAGAAAATAAATAGATAAATAAATCAGTAAACAGGAGATAATTTATGAAAACAGTGAAAAAGAAAAGTACAGTGTAGTATAGGGCAGTATAGAATATCAAAATGAAGGCGAAAATAGATAAATAAATCAGTAAATAGGAGATATTTTATGCAAATAGAGAAAACAGAAAAGAATGTGGTATGGTGCAGTATAGTATAGTATAGTGGTATAGAAAAATGAAGATGAAAAGTAGTAGATAAATAAACTAGACAAATAGGAGATAATTTAGGAAAACAGAGAAAAAAGAAAAGTATTGTGCATTATAGTGTAGTATAGTGCAGTATAGTATAGTCGTATATGAAAATGAAGATGGAAATTAGTAGATAAATAAATCAGTACACAGGAGATAATTTATAAAAATAAAGAATAAATGAAAAGTATAGTGCAGTATACTGCAGTTCACAATATTAAAATGAAGATGAAAATAAATAGATGAATAAATCAGTGAATAGGAGCTAATTTTTGAAAATAGAGACGAATTGAATGTTAGGAGAATCTGAATATAAAAAAAAAGGAATCTGAGTGAAAATATGAATAACTTGACAAGATATTTATTAAAAAAAACTTAATGAAAAACCGAATTTTCTAAAAGAAAAAAATAGAATAGCAATTTAATTAAGAATGAAAGAATTTAAGTCAAAGAGAGTGAGAGAATTCCAGTCATAACAAGGGAGAGACCTTGACTTAAAAATGGAGAGAGAGAGAGAGAGAGAGAGAGAGAGAGAGAGAGAGAGAGAGAGAGAGTAAAAAGCAATTTCATTGGCGCATGTAATACGGCTTTGTTTGTTTCAAATACCAGACTGACTGTGTTCTGGTATCTAGAATATTTTTCCTTTTTTTTTTTATCTGGACTTGCCAGTCTTTGCTTCGTTGCTGTGCCTCTAGAATTTCATGGGGGCATGTATGATTGTATGTATATATATGTATGTATGTATACATGTATGTATATGTGTTTATGTATGTATGTTAATATATATACAGTAGATATATATATAACTGCATGTATGTATTATACATTTAGATATGTATACATATATGTATATATGAATTTATATATATGAATATAGTATATTTATATATATATATATAAATATAAATATATATATATATATACTGTATATATATATATATTTATGCATAATTACATAATTTGAATATAATTTTAAAGTGCAGTGCTTAACTTAACCTAACAATATCAACATCATTCCCATTATTATTATTATTATTATTATTATTATTATTATTATTATTATTATTACAAAAAACCAGCCATAACACAAAAGAACACCTGACCTAACTGACACCCCTCTAATCAAGGTTAATGAATGAGCGCTCCCCCCAAAAAAAAAAGAAAGAAGTGGGCTAGCAAGTACCCACTTTCAGAGAAAGCGAACAGTGAGAGGCCTCGTTAATTAAGGAACGCTCCGGCGCCGAGGAGCGTCTGATTACCTGGGTGAAAATCTCTTGGGAGATCAAGAACTGAATAAAAAGGTGGAAATTGGAGGGATCGTATGTTAGGATCGTTGTCTCAAGGCCACCGAAAATAGATCTATCTTTCGGTGGTCTCGGTATAATGCTGCGTGAGCCGCGGCCCATGAAACTTCAACTCCACGGCCCGGTGGTGGCCTATTCATATCGTTGCCAGAAGCTGATTAGCTAACACTAACCCTAAATAAATAAAAACTACTGAGGCCAGAGGCTGCGATTTGTGCTTGATGATTGGAGGGCAGAACAACTTTCAACCCCAGTCCTCTAGCCTCAGTAGCTTTTAGATCTGGCGGACAGAAAAAAAAGTGCGTAAGACAGAAAAAGTGCAGACAGAAAAAGTGTGGACAGAATAAAAAGTGCGGATAGAAAACAGAATAAAGCGGACGGACTGACTATTATAATAATTCTTTTTACAGAAAAATGAAAAAGGTGAGATGATTGTATAATGAGCAAAAATAAAAGAAGAAATTATTTACAGTATGAAATGCAATGTAAATTACTCGTAAAATATAATAAAAACACAAAAAGTAGTTTGTAAATAAAAAAAGAAAAATGCAAATGATTTGTAAATTGAAAATGCAGTTTGTAGTAAATATAACAACTTCAAAAGAATTTTGTAAAAAAATAAAATAACTTGGAAATAGATTGTCAGTTGAAAAGGCGAAATAATTCATGGTAAATACAACATGAAAACAAGTTGGTAAATAAATAAAACAAACTGGGAATTTATTGTAAATTAATACAAAATAAATTATGGGAAATATAACAGCACAGAAAAGAATGTTCAAATAAATTGAAACAAAAACACAAAAAGATTGTAGAAAGACATATATATATATATATATATATATATATATATATATATATATATATATATATATATATATATATATATATATATAAATAAAGATGAAAACAAAGTTAAAATTTCAAACCCATTTTTTCCAACTGTCAGTAAGGCGTTCAGAGGTATGGTTCCCCGGCATGGCAGAAAACGTCAACAAATGTTGTTGAATTTCCAGCGGAGTTTCTGACTGACAGGTGTATATCAGATTCATGCGTCAGCGTTTGACCTAATTTATGACCTCTATCAGCACCTTTTTGGATATGGATGGGTGGGGAATTTTGGTGGGGGGGTGTTTATTCTCATTCGTGGGAGTATTTTTGGTAAACGAGATTTGAGGTCCATACCAGGCCTCTGATCATTTATTTTATTTTATTTTACTTTTTTTTTCTCTCTAAACCTTTGTCCTAATCTCATGACCTATTTCAACACCTATTCTGAGATGGGGGTGGAGTGGTTAGGGGTGTTAATGGCGCGTGGGGGGAAGGGGGGGTAATTCTCTTTCGTAGGAGCTTGGTGAAAGTTGGGTTGGCCCGATTCGTTAGGTCCACGCGAGGCCTCTGATGATTTTTTTTTTATTTTATATTATTTTTATATTGTATTTTTCCTGCTGTTTGTCATTGGGAAAAAGAAAAAAAAAAGGAAAAAGAAGAGAGGAAAAAAATAAAACGGAAAACAAAAATTAAAAAAGAATAAAAAAGAAAAAGAAAATAGAAAAAAGAAAAAATCAAAAGAAAAAAGAAAAAGAAAATAGGAAAAAAGAAAACTGCAAAGGGAAAAAAGAAAACTGCAAAAGGAAAAAGGAAAAAGCAAGAGAGGGAAAAAGGAAATAGCAAAAGGAAAAAAGAAGAAAGCCGTAAGAAATTATCGAGTGTGACGAGAGAGTCTGAGACGGGAGCGATATGACCAAAAAACGAGGTCATAAACCTCTCCCGCCCATATGAAGGCGGAGGAGGAGGAGGAGGAGGAGGAGGAAGAAGGGAAGAGAAATGGAGGGAGGACGAGGAAGGAAAAGAGGGCGTGGAAGAAATTAGGAAGAGAAGGGAGGAAGAGGAGTAGGAGAAGGAAAAGATGAAAGGGAGGATGAATTGAAAAAGGAAAAGAAGACACAGGAGAGAAGGAAAATGGAAAGAGAAAGGAAAGGAGGAGGAGGAGGAAGAGGAAGGAGAAGGGCGGGTGGAAGCGAGGAGGAAGAGAAGGGGAAGAGAAAGGGGAGGAAGAGGAAGGAAAAGAGAGTGTGGAAGGGACACAGAGAGAGAGAGAGAGAGAGAGAGAGAGAGAGAGAAGAGAAAGGGGAAGAGAAAGAAAATATAAAAATGGAAAAGAGGACGTAGAGGAGAGGAAAATTGGAAGAGAAAGGAAAGGAGGACGAAGAAAAAGAGGCGGTGGAAGGGAGGAGTAAAAGGAAGGAAAAGAGGACGTGGAAGAGACAGAGAGAGAGAGAGAGAGAAGAGAAAGGGGAAGAAAAAGAAAATATAAAAAGTGGAAAAGAGGACGTAGAGGAAAATGGAAAGAGAGAGGAAAAAAGGAGGTAGGAAGAGAGGAAGCGAGAGGGCCAGACGAGGAAAGAGAAAAGGAAATAGGAAAATGGAAAAGAAGGCATAGAGGAGAGGAAAATGGGAAGTGGAAGGAAAGAAGGAATTAAGAAAAGAAGGGGTGAGGAAGAGGAAACAAAGAAGGTATAAGAGAAAAGGAAGGAAATAAGAAACAGAAGTAGACAAAGAAGGGAATGAAAAGGAACGGAGAATGGAAAGAGAAACAGCAAAAAAGAAGATAAATAAAGAAAAAATATACCAAAAAGAAAAATCGAGAGAGACGAAAGATTGAAGAAAGAGACGAACAAAACAGAAAAGGAGAAATAAAAGAATAAATGGAAAATGAAAGGAGATGGAAGAAATGATAAAATCAAGAAGAAATGAGAAGAAAAGAAGAAGAATACAGGAGAGAATGAAAGAAACGGATAAAACTGGTGTTAAGGGATGGGAGCAATCAATATTCGGTCGAGATTAAAAGAAAAAAAAAACACTATCAAGGAGAGAGAGACCGATCGATAGAGAGAGAGAGAGAGAGAGAGAGAGAGAGAGAGAGAGAGAGAGAGAGTTGGGGGGATACAACATCTGTATCGGAATTCGCATAATAGCCCATAACAAGGTAAGGGGGAGGAGAGAGAAACGATATAAAAAAGAGAGAGAGAGAGAGAGAGAGAGAGAGAGAGAGAGAGAGAGGGAGAGAGGAGAGAGAGAGAGAGGAAATTACAAGATCCACAATCATTACGCCCCTTTCGGGGTGCCTTGAATTTTCGGGGTTGGGGTTGGGAGTGAAAGGAACACCCTCTCCCCTCCCCCCTCCCCTCTCCTCCCCTCCCCTCCACCACCGAGTCGCTGTATGTATCTGAGATCAGACACACAGCCATAAGGGCAAGGGGTGAGGCCCTTAGGGCGTGCTGGAAGGAGAGAGAGAGAGAGAGAGAGAGAGAGATGAGAGAGAGAGGGCGGCGTCTTCTATAGAGGTCTGGGAGGAGTTGAAAGGACGACGGATGCACTTAGTACATACTCCGTGGATGTATGGAAGAGAGAGAGAGAGAGAGAGAGAGAGAGAGAGAGAGAGAGAGAAAGAGAGAGAGAGAGAGAGAGGGGCGTTGTATGTATGGTCCTTTATTGAGGTTGTTTTTCCTCCCTTTTATTTGTGTCGGGACGAAAGTACTAAATATGCCTGCAGGAGAGAGAGAGAGAGAGAGAGAGAGAGAGAGAGAGAGAGAATTTCAAGATGCAATGCAAAGTTTGGGGTTTTGGAGGCGAATTAAATGAAATCGAATTATATCTCCTCCAGCCTTCCCCAACACCCTCTCTCTCTCTCTCTCTCTCTCTCTCTCTCTTCTCTCTCTCTCTCTCTCATTCTTCATCTCTCTCTCCTGTTCTTATGCGTAAGAAATCTTTTTTCTATCCAAACTCTCGTTCTGTCGTCTCCTCTCAGGATCTCTCTCTCTCTCTCTCTCTCTCTCTCTCTCTCTCTCTCTCTCTCTCTCTCTCTCTCTCTCTGCCGTCTCATCTCTCTCTCTCGTTCTGGCGTCACATTTCTTTTTTTCTCTCTCGTTCTGTCGTCTCATTTCTCTCTCACTCTATCTTTCTGTCGTCTCATCTCTCTCTCTCTCTCTCTCTCTCTCTCTCTCTCTCTCTCTCTCTCTCTCTCTCTCTCTCTCTCTCTCTCTCTCTCCTCCAGACGCTCGCTTTCTCCCTCAAGAAATTAATGTCCCGGACCAAACTTTAGATTAGTAGGAGGAAAAGAGAGAGGAGTGGAATTACAAACAGGAAGGAGAAGGAGGAGGGGAAATAATAATAATAATAATAATAATAATAATAATAATAATAATAATAATAATAATTAAGGGATTAGGAAGGACGAAGAAGGAAGTGGACAGGAAGATTATTTAGCAGAAGTAGCTAAGGAATAGGAAGGAAGAGACGAAACGAAAATGAGGAATTCGCAAACCTCCGCCAAAACCAAACGTTACCCTTCCTTTGCCCCTCCTCTGAAACGTCTCTTCACGCCGAAAGGTACAGTCCCATCTCTCCCAAATTTTGGTCAAGCGTTGCCAGCATCGAGGACCACTTCCGGTCAGATTTTTGAGATCTGCCATCAACTTTTCATTGCAGTCTGCTAACAAACACACAAACGTGAAAGAAAAATACTCTAATTTTATAGCCTCCTCAATTTGGGTAAAAAAAAAAAAAAGGGGGGGCGGGCCCAGAATTAAGGGGGAAGAGATAAAATGAATAAATACAAAGAAATGAAAAAAGGAGGCTGGAATTAAGGAGGAAGATATAAAATGAATAAATACAAAGAAATAAAAATATGGGCAGAATTAAGGGGGAAGAGATAAAATGAATGAATAAAAGGAATTGGAAAGAAATATTAAAATGTAGAAACAAGAGGAATAAGAGGGAATGCAGAGAAGCAAAAACAGAAGGAATAAATGACTGGACGTCACGAAAGGAGATAACGAAGAATGGAAGACAATGAACTAGACGAGCAAGAATGGAGATGAAAGAATGGGAATAAAAGAAGGAAATAAAATGGATAACGAGAGATGAAATATGAAGAAGTGGGCGAGAAGGAACGAAAGAGAAGAGAGAGGAGAAGAGAGAATAAGAGATGAAGACAGAACAGTGAACAAAATTCAGAATCAAAACAGAAGGAGAGGAAGGAATAAAATACTGAAAATAAAACAAGAGATGGAAAGAGAAAACACGAAAGATGGAATAGGTTAAACAGAAAAGAATGAGAGAAACTGAGAATAAGATTAAACGAAGTCAATAGAATGAGAGAATAAAAAAAGATATGAGATTAAAAAAAAAAGAGAATAACTTCTAAACAGATTTAAAAAATAAATGAGAGATGGCGAAATAGGGAATAAATAGAGAATAGAATAAAGGAGGTAGAACTGTAAAGAATAAATATAGATTGGAATAAAGGAGGCAGGACAGTAGAGAATAAATAGAGAATAGAATAAAGGAGTTAAAACAGTAGAGAATAAATAGAGAATAGAATAAAAGAGGTAGAACAATAGAGAATAAATATAGAATAGAATAAAGAAGGGGGAAGATAGAGAATAAATATAGAATAAGACTGGGGAGGTAAACAGAGAATAAATATGAAAACAGAACACAGGAGGAGGAAGAAAAATAGAGAATAAATAAAACTGGAAAAAGGAAGGTGGAAAAATAGAGAATAAGTGAAAAAAGTAGACATTCAAAAAAGAATAACTACTAAACAGACATTAAAAAATGAATGAAACAAAGGACTGGAAAGACAGTGAATACATATAGAACAGAATAAAGGAGCGGGGAGTTGGGGGGGGGGAAGAAAAATAGAGAATAAATGAAATAGAATAAAAAAGGGAAGAACACCACTCAATAGAATATATATATGAGGAAGAGAATTCTTGATCTAGGCCTGAACACCTCCTCCTCAGGATAGGATATTGATCAGAAGGACCTCACAACAAACTTGGCCCCTTCCCTACCCCACCTCCCATTCCCCCCCTTCCCCATCTCCCCTCCCTCCTCCACTCCCCTTCGGCTCTTCTTTTCAAAGGGGCCTGTTCCCAAGCCAGTGAACTATTGGTCACAGTGTATATAATATGTATATATATATATAAATTATATATATAAATTATAATATATATATATATATATATGTATATGTATATATAATTAAATATATCTGTCTATATCTATATATAATATATAATGTATGTATTATATATAATAGTATATAAATATGAATATACAGATATATTATTATTACATACACACACACACACACATACATTATTAGCATATATATATATATATATATATATATATATATATATATATATATATATATATATATATATATATATATATATATATATATTCAAAACTGAAAATCTTACTGGATTTAGTAGAGAGAGAGAGAGAGAGAGAGAGAGAGAGGAGAGAGAGGAGAGAGAGAGTTTGTTAATTTTCCCATAACTGCACAAAAACGTTATTTATTTTTATTTGTACATTGGAATTTAAGAAAATATTAAATCATGCTTATTATTATTATTATTATTATTTTTTCATTGAGAAAATTAAGGCCAAAATCGTAATAAATATAAAAATAAAAAATAAAAAATATAAGCCACAGACGGCAGTAAAAATGTAACTCAAAGATGCGAAAAAGGAAGAGAGGGGGAGAGAAGAAGAACGGAATTTTGGGAATATTTGATAAAAAAGAGAAATAAAAAACGGATAAATTAAGAATAAGAAATACAGCGTTATAATAGGAGAGCTTCGAAGAAGATGTTCCTGTATCCTTTTCATGTTGTTCTAGGTTCCTTTACGTCTCTCTTCTCTCTCTCTCTCTCTCTCTCTCTCTCTCTCTTCTCTCTCTCTCTCTCTCTCTATTATACACACACACACACACATATATATATATATATATATATATATATATATATATATATATATATATATATATATGTGTATATCATATACATTTATACACATGAATAACTTCATAAACTAAAGGCATTGTATAATTATTAAAAGTGCTGAGAGAGAAGAGAGAGAGAGAGAGAGAGAGAGAGAGAGAGTGGGAGTTTATAACCAGTGACTAAGCCTTAATTCCCAGAGATTTTAACAGAGCTTTCAAGCTAAATCCTGACTCCATTTCACTTAGATCCCCAGAGAGAGAGAGAGGAGAGAGAGAGAGAGAGAGAGAGGTGTACCACTTTGACCTCCTCCTGTAGGTCTAGCAATAGCAAGGGGAGGGGTGGGGTGGGCCAGTGTATGTGTGTGTCCAAATTTTCACCATTGGCCTTGTAGGTCCTTACCTCGTCCAATCAGCTAAGACGGCTCCCACGGGACTCATGTTTCTGTGTCGTGCGATTGGTAGAACATCCACTTCTAACACCTGGCTCAGGGAGGAGAGAGAGAGAGAGAGAGAGAGAGAGAGAGGAGAGGGGGCTGAGATTGTACTCTATTGAAGTACAAAAGGACTAAGTTTTGGTACTGTACAGAAGTTGTCAGTGATATATATATAAGATATATATATATATATATATATATATATATATATATATATATATATATATATATGGTAATATATCTTTATATATATATCTTTCTTTATTACTATTTTAATTTTTGTTTTTATTTTATTTGTTTATTGTTATCATGCCTATTCATTTATATATAGACATATTTTCTTTTATCCATCTATTTTATTGTTTATTTATT
>NC_089742.1:27105847-27118347 GCF_040412425.1 Macrobrachium rosenbergii | reverse complement strand
ATGCTAACGAAAGACTTGGTGACGTCATATTAGCAAACAAACGAGTCCAGAGTTTGTAGGTTCTCTCTCTCTTCTCTCTCTCTCCTCTCTCTCTCTCTCTCTCTCTCTCTCTCTCTCTCTCTCTACTCTCTCTCTCTCTCAGATGTTGTATTGCTCTTGGGAGATGATCCGTAAAATTCTGATGTTTACATAACTTGCTCTCAGGTCAAGGTTAAAATCTCTCTCTCTCTCTCTCTCTCTCTCTCTCTCTCTCTCTCTCTCTTCATTAATCCATTCATTTTCCTACACATGGTGAAAATTCATCTCGAGATTATTCATCAATTCAAATGTAAAACATGGTAAAACTGTATCACTGAAAGAATGAATTGATCCACTTATTTACTATAAAATGAGTGAGATAATTCAGCCGTAAGAATGAATCAATTCATTCAATCATTCATTCACTTGAAAAGCACTTTATTTACTGTATGTATAATTAACTTATGTACTCATTCATTGTCTAAAATCGTGTATCGATTCAGCTGCTAATTCTTTCAATCTGTATTAGTTTAGTCATTCAGAAATTCCTCCTGTGTGAGATTATACATCGATTCATTCATTCGTTGTAGAATATGTCAAATATAAAAAAATATTTATTAATTCATTCATTCACCGTGAAATATGCCCCCCCCCAAAATATTCATTCATTGCAAAATATGCCAAAACCAAAAAAATATTAATTATTAAATTGATTCATTCAACGTAAAATATGCAAAAAATGAAAAATATTCATTCATTCGTTCTTCGTAAAACATGCCAAGAATGAAAAATATTCATTCATCCATTCATTTATCGTAAAATATGCCAAAAATAAAATGAAAATTCATTCAATGATTCACTCATTCATTTATTAGTTTATTCATCACTCACTTGCTCATTCACTCACTCATTCATTCATTCATTCATTCATTCATTCATTCATTCACTCACTCACTCATGCACTCATTCACTCACTCATTCACTCACTTTTCACTCACTTATTCACTCATTCATTCACTCATTCACTCATTCATTCGTTCACTCACTCACTCACTCACTCACTTATTCACTCACTCACTCATTCATCCATTCATTCACTCAACGTAAAATATGCCTCCCAAAATAATAAAAAAACACATCTTGGGAGAAGCGCTCATATTCCCACTTTCCTATGCGCGAAGAAGCCTCTGGAATTTATCATCCGGGAATTCTTTCTGGTTAAGGGGGAGTGGGAGGAGATGGGAGGGGGAGGGGGAAGCCAGAGCAGATATTACACCGCCTTACGAATATATTCCCATGAGAATGCCTTCAGAACATCCCTTACCCATGCCAATACCCCCTTCCCTTCTCTCACCCCTCCCCCCCTTCTTCTTAACTAAAGTTTAGTCCTCCTCCTTCGCATGTTTCCCTTCACCACTGCCTGAAGACACACAGACGTGTTTTGTTGGTTCTCTCCACCTCCCCCTTATGCGAGTTGTGCTGTGATTTGTATGTGTATGTATATTCTCATGCCATGTTTGTTTTTGGGATGTACGCACTGATGACGAACACACAGACGTGTTTGTGATCTGTGTTTTTTTGTTGGTGTCCGTGTTTGTTGGTGATACGAAGTGACGTGATTGTGCGTGTTTGCTGGTGCGTGGATGTGTGTTGTGTTTGTGTGTATGTGGATGTGTGTTTGTGTGATTTGTATGTGTATGTATATTCCCCGCCCCGCCTCTGTTTTTGGCTGATACGAAGCATCAGTGACGTGTTTGTGCATGTTTCTTGGTGAGTTTGTGTATGTGTTTGTGTGTGTGTGGTGCGTGGATCTGTGTTTGTATGTGATGTTTATGTATACGTATTGGATAGATATTTGCTCAAATATGTATATTCATTTATCGAGATCTAGTGCATAAATGTGTATGCATTATGTAGATGTATTATGTGTGATATACATGATTGTTTGTTTGTTTGTTCATTTATGCACAGTTCATAAATATATAAATATGTTGTGTAATTTATAATCAGTTGTTTTAATATTCTAATGTTTTAAAATGTCCTATTTCCTCTTATGATATACTTTTCAAAAAATCGTACTTGGCAACTCATGAATGGTATAAATAGGCCTAAGCATTTTCAATAGGCATGGTAAAAAAAATCAATAAACTATCGGCCATCCATTTCTCTTCCCCCATTCGTAATTTTCTTATTTTCCTCTGCCTACCTGCTTTCTCCTTCGCTCGAAACCGCCAACTGGTTCTGTTCTGTCTCGGAGGAGCTGAATTTTTACGTTCACAGAAAATTTTATTTACTGAATTATCCAATTTCGTAGTTTTCTGTTAAAGAGAACTATTATAGAGATGGCTATTTTTCTGTCCGTCCGCACTTTTTCTCTCCGCACTTTTTCTCTCCGCACTTTTTTCTGTCCGCACTTTTTCTGTCCGCACTTTTTCTGTACACACTGTTTTTTCTGTCTGCAATTTTTCTGTGCGCACTTTTTCTGTCCGCCCTCAGATCTTAAAAACTACCGAGGCTAGAGGGCTGCAAATTGGTATGTTGATCATCCACACTCCAATCTTCAAACTTACCAAATTGCAGCCCTCTAGCCTCCTCAGTAGTTTTTATTTTATTTGAGGTAAAAGTTAGCCATGATCGTGCGTCTGGCATCGCTATAGGTGATAACAACACAGGCCACCACCGGGCGGTGGATGAAAGTTTCATGGGCCGCGGCAGAGAGCTTCATACAGCATTATACGCTGTACAGAAAACTCGATTGCGCCGAAGAAACTTCGGCTCATTTTTACATGTATTAGTCAATTATTAGGCCTGTTTAATATTCAACTTTATTTTGTCTGTTCGAAGTTATTCCAGTTTCTATTAAGTTTAAATTCACCCGTTTAAAAAAAATCTTGCATTTTGATTTATTTTTTATTTCATTTAATGATTTATTATCTTTTTACTTAGATATTTTGTTTCGTAAATTTGCCTTTCAACTGATCTTTCCTAAAATAAAATGCTATGTTCATGGTCTACTCATTTTTCATTTATTTTTTCTACAAGACTGGCAATGACATTTTTTAAATATTTATTTTGGGTGCTTTCTACAAGACTGGTCAATGATTTGCTCACAAGATTGTGAACAGGTAAGAGAAGGAGGAGGAATATTCTTCCTTTGCTTTGAAGAGAGAGAGAGAGAGAGAGAGAGAGAGAGAGAGAGAGAGAGAGAGGAGGGATTATTGGACTGGAGAGGTGTGGCCAATTGCTTTGCAGAGAAGAGAGAGAGAGAGAGAGAGAGAGAGAGAGAGAGGAGTAGGGAGGGATTATTGGTCAGCACTTTGATCTTAAGAGAGAGAGAGAGAGAAAGAAACGATCTCTGTGTTCTCTTGTGGGAAAAGAAATCTTGCCTAAGAGGCTTAGGACGAATTGATAGCTTCAGGAATCTTCGTAGCTTTATAGCTTCATAGCTTTATACTCAGTGGCATCCTGTGTATGTGTATTGTGTATTTGCATGTGTATGTGTATTTGGTCCAGGAAAGTGTAAAGCCGTGTCGACAGTGCACCGTGCTTTTAAGGGTCATTTTTTGACTATATTTTTCGTCAGTTCTGTTCTGTAACTTTCTTTGCCAATATCATACATTTACGCGTATATGTTTTTGCTTGTTTGCTTACGCTTTCTAGCGTTAAGGCGCGCGCGCGCGGACGCGTATGCGCGTATTTCTGAGACTGGTTTAATGAATTAGTGTTGTTTCGTCATTTACATTGCTTTTTATTTTGTTATTGTTGTTCTTAGTTCTGGTTTTTAATTATGTCTTGTTTTTCTCTGCTTTTTGTCTTTTAGATGTAGAAGCCAGGGCCGAGAAACAACATACTTTTTTTAAAAATTGGCGTGTTGTTTTCCCTTTCATATTATTGGTGAGGTCGAGGTTATACTGAAAGAGCCAACGTGTTGTTTTCATCAGGAATATGTTGTTTTTCTTTGCTTCTTCTTGTCTTTCAGATTTATAGGTTAGGGCCAAGAAACAACATAAGGTGTTGTTTTTTCATGAATGCTGTTTTGCTTTTCCCTGCTGCTTCTTCTTGTCTTTCAGAGGTAGAGGACAGGTCTGAGAAACAACAATTTTTGTATTTTTTTGTTTGGCATGTTGTTTTTCTGTTATGTGGTTGTGGAGGTCGAGTTTAGAGTGGAAAAGTTAATGTGTTGTTTTCTTAAAAAGGATGTTGTTTTACTTTTGCCTGCCTCTTCTTGTCTTTCATTAATATTTCACCTTGACAAAGAAATTTTAATGTGTTTTTTACAGTCATTCATATTTCTCATTTTGACAAAGAAATTTTTACAGATAAAAGATTCCTTCTGTATTATTTTTCATCTATGAAAAAAATATGCCCATGCATCCTACTGCATCTATATAAAAACAAAATTTTGCTTTTATTTATCATTAATATTTGACCTGACAAAGTGCCTTTGCAGATATAAAAATCCAGCTGTATATTGTTCATCTATGAAAACAAAACACAAAAAATCAGTTAAGTACATTTATGCCTATGTATCATTTTTCATCTATGGAAAAAAACACAAAAAAAATCAATTACCTTATTTTCCTATTTCTTGCTTTTCTCTCAACTTAAGTTATTCCTTTTTACTTCTGAAACAATTTTTCATCTATGAACAAAACGCAAAAAATAAATTAAATAAATTATGACTATGAATCATTTTTCATCTATGAAAACAAAACACAAAAAATCAATTGACTTACTTTCCTAATTCTTTCGTTTCTCTCAAATTATTCCTTTTTATTTCAGAAACCATTTTTTCAATCTATAAAACACAAAAAATAAATTAAATAAATTACGACCATGTATCATTTTTCATCTACGGAAAACAAAACACGAAAAATCAGTTAACTTATTTTCCTACTTTTTATGTTTTCTCTCAACTTACATCATTACTTTTCACTTCAGAAACCACTTTATAAGTTGACCCCTTGTCAATTTGCCAATACCCTAGTTGAACTCCATTAGAACTGGTACCCATTTTTTCTTTTTCTTTTTTCTTTTTATATATTTTTTTTCCGTTTTTCTTTTTATTTTCTTTTTATTTTTTCATTTTTCTTAATTTTCCATTTTACATTTTCTCCTTTTGTATTTTTCTTTGTTCTGTTTAATCTCTTCTTTTTCTAATTTCCTCTTTCTTTTTTTCCTTTATTTTATTTCTTTCTTTCATTTTTTTGTTTTTTTTGCTTTGTTTCTTTGTTCTATTTTTTTTTTTTTATTTTTTTCCTTTTTCTGTTATTTTCTTTTTCTTTTCCTTATTTTTCTGTTTTCCTTTTTTCTATTTCTCATATTTTTTATCTTTTAAATTTTTCTTTTTCAGATTTTTCTTTTTTACTTTTTTCTTCTTCATATTTTTTCTTTAATGGTTCCGAATCCGCTAATAGCCAAACTTCCGCGGGAGGTGATAGAGAGGTCGTTTTCTTCCCCGGAATGCTAATCCGATACGAACGGCCACGGTTCATTCTGCAATTTCCAAAACGGGCGTATTCTGCTGAAGTCCAGGAAGAGGGCGTGTATTCTGGCTGAAGCCCCGGAAGAGGCGCGTCTCTACCGAAGTCCAGGTGAAGAGGGCGTATTCTGCCGAAGCCCGGAAGAGGGCGCGTCTTCTACCAGAAGTCCAGGAAGAGGGTGGTGCCGTTGAAGCCCCGAAGAGGGCGTCTTCTACCGAAGTCCAGGAAGAGGCGTATTCTGCTGAAGCCTCGAAGAGGCGTCTTCTACTGGTGTCCAGAAGAGGGCGTATTCCCGCTGAAGCCCCGGAAGAAAGGCCTTGTTCCGAAGTCCAGGAAGAGGGCGTATTTGCCGAAGGCCTCGGAAGAGGGCGTCTTCAACAAGTCCAGGAAGAGGTGTATGTTGCCGAGTCTCCGAAGAGGGCGTCTTTACCAGAAGTCCAGGAAGAGGGCGTATTCTGCTGAAGCCCCGGAAGAGGGCGTCTTCTACTGAAGTCCAGGAAGAGGGCGTATTTCGCCGAAGCCTCGAAGAGGGCGCCTCTACTGAAGTCTACGAAGAAGTCCAGGAAGAGGGTGTATGCTGCTGAAGCCCCGGAAGAGGGCGTCTTCTACTGAAGTCCAGGAAGAGGGCGTATTCTGCTGAAGCCCCGGAAGAGGGCGTCTTCTACTGAAGTCCAGGAAGAGGCCGTATTCTGCTGAAGCCTCGGAAGAGGGCGTCTTCTACTGAAGTCCAGGAAGAGGGTGTATGCTGCTGAAGCCCCGGAAGAGGGCGTCTTCTACTGAAGTCCAGGAAGAGGGCGTATTCTGCTGAAGCCCCGGAAGAGGGCGTTCACTGAAGTCCAGAAGAAGGCGTATTCTGCCGAAGCCCGGAAGAGGGTTTACTGAAGTCCAGGAAAGGGCGTATTGCTGCGCCCGGAAGAGGGCGCGTCTACTGAAGTCCAGGAAGAGGGGTGTATGCTGCTGAAGCCCCGGAAGAGGGCGTCTTCTACCGAAGTCCAGGAAGAGGTGCGTATGCCGCCGAAGCCCCGAAGAGGGCGCGTCTCTACCGAAGTCCAGGAAGAGGCCGTGCCCGCTGAAGCCCCGGAAGAGGGCGTCTTCTACTGAAGTCCAGAAGAGGCAGGTGCTGAATGTTTGCTGAAGCCCTCGAAGAGTAAGGTCTTCTACTGAAGTCCAGGAAGAGGGCGTATTCTGCCTGAAGCCCCGGAAGAGGGCGTCTCTACTGGAAGTCCAGGAAGAGGGCGTATCTCTACCAGTCCAGAAGAGGGCGTATTCTGCTGAAGCCCCGGAAGAGGGGCGTATTCTACTGAAGTCCAGGAAGAGGGCGTATTCTATTGAAGTCCAGGAAGAGGGCGTATTCTAGTTGAAGTCCTTAAAAAGGGAGCATTCTATTGAAGTCCAGGAAGAGGGAGTATTCTGCTGAAGTCCTCAAACGGGCGTATTCTACTGAAGTCCGAGAAGAGTCCCAGATGTTGAAACAAAATCTGGAAACGAGCAGAGTCTGGAACTGAAAGTGGTTGTCGAAACATAATCTGGAAACGATTCCTGGAAGTTGGCACGGAATCTGGAAACGAGTCCCGGATGTTTAAATGAAATCTGGAAACGAGTCAGATTTTGAAAGAGTCCTGGAAACGAGTCCTTTATGTTTAAACAGAATCTGGAAACGAACAGAGTCTGGATACGAGCTCTTGATGTTGAATCTGGAAATGAATCTGTATGTTGAAACAGAATCTAGAAACGAACCCTGGATGTTTAAATTGTGCCTGGAAGCCAACAGAACCTGGAAACGAGTCCCGGGGTGTTGAAACGGATCCTGGAAACGAGCAGAGTCTGGAATGCATTATGTTGAAATATAATCTGGAAACGAGTCCCGAATGTTATAACAGAATCTGGAAACGAGCGGAACCTGGAAACGAGTCCCGGATGTTGAAACATAATCAGGAAACAAGTCATGGATATGAGTCTTGGAAATTGTAATGGAATCTGGAAACGAATCCTGGACGTTGAAGCGGTACCCGGAAACGAGCAGAACCTGGAAGTGAATCCCGGATGTTGAAATGGATTCTGGAAATGAGTCGGTGTTGAAACAGAATCTGGAAACGAGCCCCTGATGCTGTAACATAATCTGGAAACCAGTCTTGGATATTTAAGCGGTATCTGGAAACGAGCAAAACCTGGAACAGAATGTGGATTTTGAAATGGAACCTAGAAACGAGTCCTGGACGTTGAAATGGTATCCGGAAACGAGCGGAATCGGGAACCGAGTCTCGGATATTGAAACGGTATCCGGAAACGAGCGGAATCGGGAACCGAGTCTCGGATGTTGAAACGGTATCCGGAAACGAGCCCTGGACGTTGAAATGGTATCCGAAACGGGCGGAACCTTGAATAGAGTCCCGGATGTTGAAACGGATTCTGGAAACGAGTTCTAGACGTTGAAACAGGATCTGGAAACGAATCCTGGATATCTATACGGTATCTAGAAACGAGCGGGACCTGGAACTGACTCCCGGATCCTGGAAACGAGTTCCAAGACAAACCAGAGAAAGCCGACAGCGTCCTGTGACGCTTCTTGGCTGATTAATGACTTCGCCGCTTTTCCGAGCGATCGATCGAGTTGAATAATTGAACCGAGTCGGTCTCGGGTCTCTCGGTTCTCGAAAGCGTGACTGATTGATCGAATGATTGATTGACTGACTGGTGTGTGTCTCTCTCTCTAGACTGGCGTCACAAAGAGGCTTTGTGATCAGATGGTGCTTGTAGTAGGTACTCGAGTGTGGTAAGAGAGGTCTGGTGTGGGCCTTTTGATTCGGTACGCCAATTGAGTTGATGATGTGTATTGGCGAGAACGGTAATTTTACCACAGCAATTGCCCATTGGTAACAAATTTGCTTTAATTACTTCACTCTCTCTCTGTCAAGATTCTGCTACTGAATTGGCAGCCTGACAGAGAGAGAGAGAGAGAGAGAGAGCTCGTAAGATTTGCAATCGCTATCAGTTGTCAGTTCCTGTTACAGAGGCGGCAACCTGACTGATTAGAGAGAGAGAGAGAGAGAGAGAGAGAGAGAGAGAGAAAGCAGCTGCATTTAGTCTCTTCCCTTTAATACAATAAGGGTGTTAGGTTAAACGCCTATACCGCAAGCTTTCTCTCTTTCTGCTCAGCTATGGAATGCAAATCTAAGCGCTGCTTTTCCCATATTTATTTATTTTTTTTGAACGAGCGTGAGGGAAGTATATATTGTATTTTTTACTTTTAGGCTTTTATACTGGCTTTTAGAGTCTCTCTCTCTCTCTCTCTCTCTCTCTCTCTCTCTCTCTCTCTCTCTCTCTCTCTCTCTCTCTCTCTCTCATTCCTTTTCTTTATTCTCTTTTATCTTATCATTCCTGTGGCCGCGTCGCCGCTTCCAACGCCTTGTTATTAATCGTGGGCCATTATAAATTTTATGTGGAAAATTAGCAGTTCTCCTCCGTCCTTTTATTCTCTTTATCTTATCATTCCTGAAGGAGGTGACGCCCCAACGCCTTGTTATTAAGAAGCCAAAGATGGTGGGAACTCTGTCTGCCAACAATGGCTCCATCATACTCCTCCGTTCCTCAAAGAGAACCTCCTGTCTCCAACCTGGCCCTCCTCCTCCTCCTCCTCCTCCTCCTCCTCCTCCTCCTCCTCCTCCTCCTTCTTTTTCTTCTTCTTCTTCTTCCTTTTCTTCTTCTTCTTCTTCTTCTTTTGAACTTGATTGATGCTTGGGATTGGGATTCAAAGGGCCTTTCAGATCCGTTTGCGGAGATTTTTTTTTCTTTTTGTCAGATTGCTTGTTGTTTGATGCTAAGGTTGTCGTTCGTGAATTGCCTTCAGTCAGTTTTGTCATTCTTGTCATATTTTCAAGGAAAATTTGTCATTTGTGACTCATTTTCATGTAAATTTTGTCATTTGTGACCCGTTTTTTGCCAAACTTTGTTTTTTCCTTCCATTTCAGGGAAAATTTGGTGATTTTTGTTCCGTTTACAGGTAAATTTTATTATTCGTGCCCTATTCAAGATAAATTTGTCGTTCAATTCTTATGTTCAAGGTAAATTTTTTATTTGTGTCCAATTTTCTGGTAAATTCTGTCATTCGTGTACCCTTGTCCAGGTAAATTCTGTCATTCGTGTACCCTTATCAGATAAATTTTGTCTTTCGTGTACCCTGTTCAGGTAAATTCTGTCATTCGTGTACCCTTATCAGGTAAATTTTGTCATTCTTGTTCGCTACTCAAGTAAATTCTGTCATTCGTGTACTTTATCAGGTAAATTCTGTCATTTGTGTTCTGTTATCAGGCAATTTCTCATTTGTGTCCTATTTTTGGTAAAGTTTGTTATTTTGTCCCAAAGTTTTGCAGCTCATGTCCTTTTCCAGGTAGATTTCCATCTTGTGTCGTATTCTCAGGTAAAATTTATCTGTATCCTATTTCAGGTGAATATTTTCTGGTAAATGTTCCATTCGTGGCGAATTTTGAGATAATTTTTGTCACTCGTGTCATTTTGAGGTAAATTCTGTCGTTTTGTGAACAATTTTTAGGTAAATTTTATCCATTTGTCCAATTTTAATGGATATTTTTTCATTTGTGCACCATTTCTAGGGACTTTTTTGATTCGTGCCCCATTTTCAGGTGAAATTTTTTATTCGTCTTATTTTCAGGCAATATTTGTCATTTGTGTTCTATTTATGGTAATTTTTGTCATTTCCTTCCATTTCAGATAAATTTTGGTCATTTGTGTCCCATTATCATGTAAATTTTGTCATTCGCGTTCTATTTTCAGGTAAATTCTGTCATTCGTGTCCTGTTTTCAAGTAAAATTTTGTCATTCGTGTTCAATTTTCTGGTAAAATTTGTCATTCGTGTCCAATTTTTTGGTGAAATCTGTCATTCGTCTTCAATTTTCTGAAAATTTTGTCATTCGTGTCCAATTTTTTGGTGACATCTGTCATTTGTGTCCAATTTTCTGGTAAATTTTTTCATTCGTGTTCAGTTTTCAGGTAGATTTTTTCATTCATGTTCAATTTTCAGGTAAATTTTGTCATTCGTGTCCAATTTTCAGGTAAATTTCGTTATTCGTGTCCAAATTTCAGGTAAATTTTTTCATTCGTGTCCTGTTTTCAAGTAAAATTTGTCATTCGTGTCCAATCTTCATGTAAAATGTGTCATTCGTGTCCTACTATAGGTAAATTTTGTCATTCAGGTAAATTTTCTCGTGAATGTTCCATTCGTGACTTATTTCCAGCCAAAACATTCTCACCATCTTTCCAGTTACTTTTCCAGAATTTCCTTTATCTGCTACTTAACCAGTTTACCCCCCACAAATTCTGCTTTCCTTAGCATTCATCATTTATCTTCCTCACCCTCCTCCTCCTCATCATCATCATCATTATCATCATTCTTATTCTTCATCCTTATCTCTCTCACACTCGGTCCTCGTCCTGAAACAAATCCTTTACCCCTCCCCCCCCCTCTCTTAATCTGACATTTGCATCTTCATACATCCTTATCTCGCTGCCATTTCTTCATACCCTGCACTTTCATGACCATTCCTCTCTCTCTCTCTCTCTCTCTCTCTCTCTCTCTCTCTCATGCATACATACATACATACATACATACATACATACATAAATACACAGGTACGTACGTCACCTCTCTTAGATCTTGAGAACAGTATCAAAACCTTACGTCTCTCTCTCTCTCTCTCTCTCTCTCTCTCTCTTCTCTCTCTCTCTCTCTCTCTCTCAGCATACATACATACATACATACATACACAGGCACGTACGCTCACTCTCTCTTAGATCTTTGAGAGACCAGGCATCAAACCTTACAATATCTCCTCTCTCTCTCTCTCTCTCTTTCTCTGGGTCTCTCTCAACTCTCTCTCTCACTCTCTCTCTCTCTCTCTCTCTCTTTGAGAGAGAGAGAGATGAACTTTCCCATCCCTCACCGGGCTGGCTGGGTCTCTCTCTAGTCTCTCTCTCTACTGAGTGGTCTCACGCCTCTCTCTCTCTCTCTCTCTCTCAGACAAGTGCCTCTCACCTTCAAAGAGAGACTAATTAAGTCTGGGAGGTGGTCTCAGGGAGAGGGGATAGGTGCCTCTCGCTGGGAAGGAGGTCTAGGAGGGAAGGGGAGGGGAGGAGGGAGGAGAGGAGGAGGGAGGAGGAGGAGGAGGCCAATCCCCAGTGTTAATAAAGATCACCTGGGATGAATTATTCCAAATTTCTTTTTATTATTGATTTAGTTTTTATGTTTTTTTTTTGACACTGATCAAGAATCGTGAATTTATGTTGGTTTATTGAAGTTAAGACGGCCTCTTAGGTATATGTGGATGTATATATTTATATACATATATATATACATATATGTATATATATATATAATATATATATATATATATATATATATATATATATATATATTATATAATCAACACACAATCACGTGTGGAAAGAAATAATTTCTGACACACATCAGGATCAGACAGGTCTTTCAATTGAAGGCAAGGTTCCAACTTCTCTTAGACCTTGTGGCCTAATGGGCAGCGCCCTTGCCTTCAATTGAAAGACCTGGGTTCGATCCTGATGTGAGTCAGAAATATTATATATATATATATATATATATATATATATAATTTATAAATTTATAATATATACATACTTAACATTGACACTCCCCAAGAAATAAACATTTTAACCATCATACAGTATTTTGTGGAGGTTACACATTCCCTAACATTTTAACTCTTGTGAATTAATGGACGGCTGTTACGCTGTGTATTAAAATTTATCAGCTTTAAGTAAGCTTTTTGAAGTGCAATCATGCATGCGGCATTTAAGCTTTGATAAGTCAGAGGCTCTGTATTTAACACTGAGGATGAAAACGAAACAAACAGGTTTATTATTGATTTTTCCTGAATGGAATGTTGAAAATCTATGTTTTCAAACGTTTGCTGACAAAAAATTATTATTGTTATTCAAGGAAAATATAT
>NC_089742.1:27090847-27100847 GCF_040412425.1 Macrobrachium rosenbergii | reverse complement strand
ATGTCACCAACTTATTGCACACACATCACAAACATGTTGGATACAAGTCAACGATTTGTTGGTAGTTGTAATCAGTTTCATACAATTAACCAGTATTTGCTAAAGCTGCATTTTCCACTGACAGTCGCTGAATTGTTTTCAACATATTTATGACATACATGCGATAAGTTGCTGACCTGTGTTCATGGATTTTATTACACGATTTTTAAATATTCTGTGCTTAAAGTTAAGGCCTCCCCATCTCATGATAGAGGGGGCTGAGGGGCGGGGGGCCGGGGTAGCCAAGGACGCAATTTGCGAAAGTTAATTTTTTAGGGGAAACTGTGGGATGCTGACCGAAAACTTTTAGGCACTACTGTTGTAATGGAGATGAATCACTCACAAAATTCTGTTCATTATAATTAGAACCATTTATTTTTCTGCATAAGGAAACAATTAAAATGGCTTTGTCTGTCCGTCCGCACTTTTTTCTGTCCGCACTTTTTCTGTCTCCCCTCAGATCTTAAAAACTACTGATGCTAGAGGGCTGCAAATATTTATGTTGGTCATTCACCCTCCAATCATCAAACATACCAAATTGCAGCACTCTAGCCTCAGCAGCAATTTTTATTTTATTTAAGGTTAAGGTTAGCCATGATCGTGCATCTGGACAGGCCACCACCGGGCCATGGCTGAAAGTTTCATGGGCCGCGACTCATATAGCATTATACGTTGTACAGAAAACTCTTGTTTAATTAGAGGTTTTGACATCCCTTCAGCTAAATATAGTTTTCTCGATTTTGGCAGAATCTGAACTTGATTTCTATTTACTTCGTGCCAACTAAAGATTTTCTCGAATATGGTCGCTAAGTAGTAGAATTTTTATTGTTTTTCAATATAAAGATCAATTTTAAAAAGTTTTGTCATAGTAGAGTTAAATAAGAAGTTTTGTTTTGTCAAGTTACTAATCTTGACTTGTGCCAACTTTACATATAAGTATAATTTCAGAACTAATCACTCCAGCTTAAATAAAATAATTAAAAAGACAATCCAGGAAAATTTAGATGTCGTGCTTACCGCTATAACTCTGGTCCCGAATAAGCAATCACAGATAGCCAACTAAAAAAAAAAATTAAAAAGATTAAAAAATAATCCATAAAAATTTCTCCTTCCAGTGAACTCAGTATAAGTAATCACAAGATAGCCAACTTAAAATAAAAAATTGAAATGATTGAAAATAATCCATAAAAATTTCTCCTGCAGTGAACTCAGTATAAGTAATCATAAGATAGCCAACTCAAAAAAAAATTAAAATGACTAAAAATAATCCATTAAAATTTCTCCTGCAGTGACTCAGTATAAGTAACCACAAGATAGCCAACTAAAAAAAATTAAAATGGTTAAAAATAATCCATTAAAATTTCTCCTGCAGTGAACGCAGTATAAGTAACTAAAAAAAAAAAACTAAAATAATAGAAATGCAATCCATTAAAATTTCTCCAGCAGTGAACTCAGTATCAGTAATCACAAGATAGCCAACTCAAAAACTAGAATAATTAAAAAATAATCCGTAAAAATTTCCCCTGCAGTGAACGCAGCCAACCCAACGCAATTAGCCACACTTAAACCCGGCCCCTTAACGAATGCAGATTGACGTCAGGTCCGTAATCAGGGAAGCAGTCCCTAACTGCCTCTTTTTATTGACCTCCCAATGTCCCTTTTCGCGTCTAGCAGGGCAATAAAGTGAACCGGGGGTCCGACGGGTGTGAAACGCCACCTGATTGGCTGTTTAATCGATGGGAATCGGCGCCTGTTTCGTGTTGTTTGATTGGTTCTTTCTCTCGGTGGAGAAAGTGAAGAGAAAGTGAAGAGAAGGACGGGTCCTAAATTGAGTTATTTTGGGGGTAGAATGTTGCTGAAATTAGTGACTGAACGGTAATTGAAACAAGACGCCATTACGCGAAATATTCTCCGTAGGGGGTCTTAGTGCCGTTGGTGCACCTCATGTGGTGGACTGTAGGCATTGCTTAAGGTCTTTTTACTGTACCTCCTTTCGTATTCTCTTTCTTCCATCTTACTTTCCTCAACCCTCTCCTAACAATTGATTCATAGTGGAACTGCTTTGAGGTTTTCCTCCCGTTACGCCTTTCAGACCTTTTTACTGTCGATTTCCGTTTCAGCGCTGAATGACCTCATAGGTCCCAGTGCTTGGCCTTTGGCCTAAATTCTATATTCAATTTAATTCAATTCAGTACGAGAAATATCATCATCATGGAGAAAGAAGTCTGTTGTGCTAATTTCAGCTACTTTATTCGATGTTGAGAGAGAGAGAGAGAGAGAGAGAGAGAGAGAGTAACTGGGCGGTAGAATGGATATGTAGACTACTAGTTTCTGCGTCAGTGCAGTTAGGTCTGCCCCATTCTTTTCGCGGCTAAGTTCCTCCCTTCTCAATTTCTTTTCCCTGTTCTTCATTTTCTAGGCTCTTTTTCACACTATCTTTTATTACTTTTATATTTGTATTTTTTGTATTTTTCACAATTTTATATAATTTTTTACGTTATTTTTTTTATTCTATATTTATAATTATTATTAATGTTCACATTTTTATTATGTTCTTAAGTTTTACATTTATAATTGTTATTAATGTTCACATTATTAGTATTTTATATTTTCTTCACATAATTTTTTTATATTTCATTTATATATTTTATATTTTTTCACATTTTTGTATTTCATTTTATATATTTTATGCATTTTAAACGAAAAATATTAAAAAATAATGTTGTTTGCCTCCCATATTGCAGTTTCGTTTTAAACCCCAAGTGGGACTGCCCCCTCCTATCCCACTTCATTCCCTCTTCCCGTCCACACAGGACATCTAGATACTAACTACTTCCCACTTTCGCTTAACCGGACAACTGGCTTTGTTCTATCTCTCTGGAGTCATCGTCCAGGCGCCTTGTTTATTGTGGCAGTTACGAGGTCCATAAGGAGAAAGTAATCCTGGATTTCATGTTACTGGGAGTAATGGCAGGGAGGAGATGCAGAGTACAGCGTGCTCCACACTATGTATTGAAGGGATTATTTTTATTCTTTTTTTCTTTTGGTTTTCTTTTAGGTTTATCTGTATTTTGTGTATGTGTGGGTGTATTTTTTAAGGGTATTTATTTTACAAAATTTACATATATATATATTTTATAAAAAAAAATTTACATATATATACATATATATACATACATACATACATACATAATCTGATAGAAGTAATCAACACATACTCACGTGTGTGCCAAGAGTAAATTTCTGAGTCGCCTCGGGATTGAACCCAGGTCTTTCAACTGAGGGATAAGGGTGCTATCGAAAGACGTGGGTTCGATCCCGATGTCAGGCAGAAATTCAGAAATTCATATATATAATATATATATATATATGTATATATATATATATATATATATATATATATATATATATATCAGCTCAACTTCATATCTATATCTCTGACTGTTTGCAATTCACCCTCCTTCTTCTCTCAATAAGATTTGCATATACAGAAAGCTTAGCCCTTTTTTTTTTTTTCTCCCAGAACCCTGTATTTTCTTCCAGTGTATTTATTTCTTTCCCCCATGTCCCGTTTTTTGCCCACTTTCTTCCCGTTCGAGAAGACAAATGCTTTTCTAGTTCGTCGTCTCTCTCTCTCTCTCTCTCTCTCTCTCTCTCTCTCTCTCTCTCTCTCTCTCTCTCAAATGTTTTGAAACTCTCTCTCTCTGAGATGTTTTTAAACTCTCTCTCTCTCTCTCTCTCTCTCTCTCTCTGAGACATCTTTCTCTCTCTCTCTCTCTCTATGTTATCTCTCTCTAGCCGCTGGCATCGCTCTCTGACTCACGTCCAGAATCATACGTCGGGTTTAAGAAGAAGAAGAAGACGAATAAAAGGAGGGAGGAGAAGATGAATAAAAGGAAGAAGAAGAAGAAGAAGAAGAAGAAGAATTAAGAGAAGAAGAAGAAGAGGATGAATAAAAAGAAAAAGAAGAAGAAGAAGAAGAAGAATAAAAGAAGAAGAAAGAAAGAGGATGAATAAAAGAAAGAAGAAGAAGAAGAAGAATAAAAGGAGAAGAAGAAGAAGAGAATAAGAAGAAGGGGAAGAAGAAAAAGAAAAAGAAAATGAATAAGAAGAAGGATGAAGAAGGAAATAAGAGAATAGGGGATAATCTCCGATTTCCAGGCAAAAGCCAGAAAGTCTTGGGCGTGTGTTTTCATCGCAGGCTTCAAGCATCAAAAGGCGGCTGCTGGGAATCTCTCTCTCTCTCTCTCTCTCTCTCTCTCTCTCTCTCTCTCTCTCTCTCTCTCTCTCTCTCTCTCTCTTTGGCTTTTGCCTGGAAAACGGAGATTATTCGTCTCCCCTACTCTCTTATTTCCTTCTTTGTCTTCTTCTTCTTCTTCTTCTTCTTCTTCTTCTCTTCTTCTTCTTCTTTATGTACATAGTTTTCGCTGGTAATATGTTTATGTATAATAATGCTATATATATATATAATATATATATATATATATATATATATATAATATACATATTATTATTATTATTTCCAGAAAAAATTTCAATATCAGGTAAATAAATGTATATATACAGTATATATATATATATATATATATATATATATATAATAGTATATATATATTATATATATACCATAAGTAAATTTAAACAGTATGATATAAAACTCACTCTAATAAATAATAATAATAATAATAATAATAATATATGTGTAATGTCTGCCTCTCTGCTCAAACACAGGAGAGCCAAAATCCACCAAAAATGAGATCTCCTGAATCAAGCAGAGGAATTTTCTCAAAGTTTCCAACCGCCGGACTTTGCGGGACTTCGAGGTAATTATAAAGTCCGGGTTCCTAGGAAGTCTTCTCCCGGCCTGAGGTGAAGTACGAGTTGTCCTAAGCTTTCGGTAAGCTGTTTAGACGGAGCTTAGAAAATTGGTTTCTGGTGTGGGGAGGTTTAGATAGAGTGATTGTTGATAATAATAATAATAATAATAATAATAATAATAATAATAATAATAATAATATTTTTTACAATAATAATAGGTGAAAATGGCACCAAGACGTGATTTTAATATTAGGTAAATATAATAATAATAATAATAATAATAATAATAATAATAATAATAATAATAATAATAATAATAATAATAATAATAATAATAATAGGTAAAATGCTTCCGGAAGTAAATTTGAGTTTTTCGAAAGACTCAGTAGAGTTTTTTTTACTTTTAGTTTTCTGTAAAGAAAACTATTGTGCCAGCTTTGTCTGTCCGTCCGCGCTTTTTCTCCGCACTTTTCTCTCCACTTTTTCTGTCCGCACTTTTTCTGTCCGCCCTCAGATCGTAAAACCACTGAGGCCAGAGGGCCTGCAAATTGGTATGTGATCATCCACCCTCCAGTCATCGAACTTACCAAATTGCAGCCCTCTAGCCTCAGTAGTTTTTATTTTATTTAAGGTTAAATTTAGCCATGATCGTGCATCTGGCAACGATATAGGCCAGGCCACCACCGGGTCGTGGTTAAAGTTTCATGGCCCGTGGCTCATACAGCATTATACCGAGACCACCGGAAGATAGATCTATTTTCTGTGGCCTTGATTATACGCTGTACAGGAAAACTCGATTGCGCCAAAAAAACTAAGGTGGGAATTTTACTTGTTTTTTAATTACAATCGAATTATAATAGTTTTTATTTTTTCCTCGGAGGAATAATTACTGGATGTGTTTTTTCCCAAAGACACCACTCAGAGTGTCTTAAATGTTATGTTTTTCCCAAAGACCACTCAGAGTTTCCTAATTGTTCTGATTTTTTTTTTTTCATGGAATGAGTTTTTTTCCCAAAGACACCACTCAGAGCGTCTTAATTGTTCTGATTCTTTCCATGGATAAGTTTTTTTTTCTCAAAAAATACCTCCCTTGGATAAGTTTTTCCCAGACACCCTTCAAAGTGTCTTAATCAATCTGCTTTTTTCCCTGGGATGAGTTTTTTCTTTACTAAAGACACCACTCAGTGTGTATTAATCATTCTGCTTTTGTCTCCTGCGATGAGGTTTTTTCTTCCAAAGACATCTCACAAATTTCCTCAGATGAATCATTCAAAATCCTTTTCATAATTTCTGGAGAGACCAAGACGTTAAGTCCCCTTCAATCTCTCCTAAGCCTTTGTGGAACGGAGACAATCTGAAATCCCCCTTCACAGCTCCAAGGGAGTTCAGTCAAAGGCTCTGTTAACAGAGAGAGAGAGAGAGAGAGAGAGAGAGAGAGAGAGAGAGCGAGCAGAAAGGCCCCTGGTCAGCCGCCTTTGAAATTCCAGACACTGGTGGCCACCTGCCTTATTCCTTTGAGATTCCAGCCAGCCTTCAGGCGAGCTGCGTCTCACAACACCCCCCCCCCCATCCCATTCCCGTTTTCATTCCCGTATTCCCGTTTAATTCCCAAACCTAATCAGTTGCCATGTTGCTTTTGATGGTATTCCAGGATCAGAGACGAAGCGGTGCTTATGCTGTCGGTGCTATGCTTAGTTTATGGCGACGGGCGAACTGGGTAATGCCTTGGCATGTTTTGAATCTTTGAGACATATTCTACCTTAAATTTTCTTTTTTACTTTTTTCCCCATATTCTGAGCCATATTCTGCCTTTTTTTTTTTTACCTTGTGTGCAATAATATGCCTTAAAGTGTCTTTTTTTCTTTTTTGGGGTGGGGGGCATATTTTGCCCTAACATCCTTTGGCCCATATTCTGCTTAAAATTAATTTTTTTTCACTTCTGGGTCTTATTCTCCCGTAAAATGTTTATTTTTTTACTTTTATGCCATATTCTCTTTTGAAATATTTATTTTCATCACCTTTTGAGGCCATATTCTGCTTTGAAATATTTATTTATTTTACTTTTAGGCCATATTCTCCTTTAAAATATTTTTATTGTACTTTTTGGCCATATTCTGCTTTAAAACATTTAATTTTATCACCTTTTTGGCCATATTCTCCTTTCAGATATTTAATTTTATCACCTTTTTGGCCACATTCTCCTTTAAAATATTTAATTTTATCACTTTTGGGCCATACTCTGCTTTAAAATATTTATTTATTTTACTTTTGGTCCATATTCTGCTTTAACATTTATTCTTACTTTACCTTTGGGCCATATTCTTCTTTAACATATATTTTTACTTTACTTTTGGGCCATAGCCTGCTTTAAGATATTTATTTTTATCATCTTTTTGGCCATATTCTCCTTTAAAATATTTATTTTTATCACCTTTTGGGCCACATTCTACATTGCAATGAATTTTTTCTTTTTATTTTGATCTTTCGAGTCATTGTCTGGTAATATTGACGTTTAAAACTTCATCTTTTATCTTTTATCTTTGCGAAATTTTGTGAGAATTGCGAGAATTTCTAATAAGAAATGCTTCACCAGAAATTAATCCCCGTAGGTGGTTAGTGCCGTCAGTGCACCTCATGCGGTGCGCTGTAGGCATTACTTAATTTTCTTTGCAGCGTCCTTTCCATGGCCCCTAGCTTCAACCACTTTCGTTCCTTTTACTGTACCTCCTTTCATATTCTCTTTCTTCCATCTTACTTTCCTCAACCCTCTCCTAACAGTTGATTCATTGTGCAACTGCTTTGAGGTTTTCCTCCTGTTACACCTTTCAAACTTTGACTGTCAGTTTCCGTTTCAGCGCTGAATGGCCTCTTAGGTCCCAGTGCGTGGCCTTTGGCCTAAATTCTATATTCGATTCAATTCAACTAGAAATCAACACTTGTCTGAATTACTGTATTGTAAATGTGGTTCTTCTCTACACTACAGTGTATTTATGCAGTAGTTTCAGTGTGAGAGAGAGAGAGAGGAGAGAGAGGGGAGAGAGAGCAGAGGAAACGTATAGATTAAGACAAGGGTAGGGGAGAGAAAAATAGAATGGATTCTTGGTTCTTCCTCTTAATGATTTTCCATTCCTATCTCCGCTTTGATCTTTCCGGAATAATCTTGGGTGTTTGTCTCTCTCTCTCTCTCTCTCTCTCTCTCATATTCACACATATATAGTATATATATGTATATATTGTATATATATATATATATATATATATATATATATATATATATATATATATATATATATATTATATAATGTCTATGCAGTCTTCAAACCAGACCTCCTTCCCAACAATGAAAATAATTGGCTCTCAAGGCTGAAGTTTGCGAGGTCAAAATATGATCTCTAGTGACGAGCTGTCACTCGCCTGCAATGCAGAGAAATCAGCTCGCTTGCTTTTCTCTCTTTTTCCTTTTTTTCCTTCACCTCTTTTATATTGTCTCTTTTCCTTTGTTTTTTCTTCGTTTCATTCGCCTTTTTTTTCTTATTTTGTTTCCCGTCGCGAATTTTTGTTCCGGTCCATGCTCTAGTCGTCATTCATTTGTTTTCTCTCTCTCTCTCTCTCTCCTCTTCTTCTTCTTCTTCCGTCTTTTTATGGCCAGTTTACGCAGGATTCATTCCCATGCTTTTCCGCTATGGCTCCTGGAACAGTAAAAAAGAAAAAAAGTGTTTACCTTTTGGCTTTTATTTAAGTTTTCTGTAAAAGAAAACGATTGAGATGGCTATTTGTCTTCCGTCCCGTCCGCACTTTTTTTCCAATCCCGCGCTCTTTTCTGGGCACTTTTCTGTCCGCCCTCCAGATCTTAAAAACTACTGAGGCTGAGGGGCTGCAAATTGATATGGTTGATCATCCACCTAATCATCAAACATACTAAATTGGCAGCCCCTAACCCTTTGTAGCTTTTATTTTTACTGAACGTTAAGATTAGCGTAATCGTGCCCTGCAGCGACATTTGATGAGCCACCACAATGGCGTGGTTGAGTTTCATGAGCCACCGCGACCCATGAAACTTTCACCATGGCCATATGATGGCACCAGCCTATATCATTGCCAGAAGCACGATTATGGCTAACTTTAACCAAATGAAATAAAACTACTGAGGCTGAGGGTTGCAAATCAGTATGTTTGATGATTGGAGGGTGGATGATCAACATAACAATTGCAGCCCTCTAGCCTCAGTAGCTTTAAGATCTGAGAGCGGACAGAAAAGTGTGGACAGAATAAAGTGGACGACAGACAAGGCCGGCACAATAGTTTTCTTTTACAGAAAGCTAAAAACACAGAGTAGATTAATTTGTAAATATATAGAATGAGCAAAAATATTGCCCAGACTTGAAGGAGAAGAAAAGTAGGAGCTATAAAAGTATATATTCGAATTTTGGGGAAAGTTACTTATAAATATATAAGTGATTATCATAAGTATTAAGTCCTTGAGGATATAATACTATTAGCAGGATGGGCCCATGCTAAGTGTGAGGTCATCATGAATGAGGAGGCATCCTTCATCCTCCACCATCCTGGAGAATGAGATAAGGACCTGAGGACCCAATAAATCCCATTATACAAAGACATCCTTGAACATCCTAGTCAAAAGTGCCTTCAGAGAAAGACATCCTCTCCCATCCTGATGAACAAGATAAGGAGATATCCTACTCAATCCTGAGAAACAAATAGAGACCATTATACTAAGACATCCTATGACATCCTAGTCAAAGCTGCCTTCCAAGAAAGACATCCCTTCCCATCCTACGAAACGATATGAGGAGATATCCTTCGATATAACAAGATATCCTTCGATCCTTCTCTGCGGTCTAGAAGGATGCATCCTGATTCATCTCCCAGACAGGAAGCGTCATCCGATCTCTCCTAATGAGGGTCCGGTTATCTGGTAGGGGCTAATATCCGAAATTTGATACACACACACACACATACACAATACACACTTTTCACCAGGTAAAGATACCGTTAAGGAATGTGGGTATTTAAAGGTCTAGGGTATTAGCGCTGAATACAGTATTATACACATATACACATATGTATATATATATATATATATATATGTATGTATATATATGTATGTACATTTATATATATA
>NC_089742.1:27073347-27085847 GCF_040412425.1 Macrobrachium rosenbergii | reverse complement strand
GGAGGTGGAGAAGGATGAGGAGGTGGAGAAGGATGAGGAAGATGAGGAAGGATGAAGGCGGAAGAGAAGGAAGGAAGAGGAACAAGGGAGGAAAATGAGGATGAGGAGGAGGGGAAAGAAGAACGAGGATGAGGAGGAGGGGGAAGAGGAAGGAGTATGAGAAGGAGGAAGATGAGGAAGGATGAAGGAGGAAAAGGAGGAGGAGGAGGATGAGGAACAAGGGAGGAAAATGAGGATGAGGGTGAGTAGGATTAGGATGAGAATGAGGAAGAGGATGAGGAGGATTAGTAGGAGAATGAGAAGGAGGAGGAAGAGGAAGGAGTATGAGAAGGAGGAAGATGAGGAAGGAGGAGGAGGATGATGAACAAGGGAGGAAAATGAGGATGAGGTCGAAGGATTAGGAGGAGGATGAGGAAGGGAGGAGGAAGAAGAAAATGAGGAAGTAGGAAGAATAAGAAGGAAGAAGACACGGAATAAAAAAAAAATAGGAAGAAGACGATAGGTAATAAAAGACAATTCAAGACACTAGAAAGGAAGAGGAGAGAAGGAGGAACAAGAAAACAGGAAGATAAAAAAAGGAGGAAGAAGAAATCCCTCTGGAGAGGAGAGAGAGAGAGAGAGAGAGAGAGAGAGAAAGTATCAGTGACCAGGGTGCATAACACCCCGAAAAAATAATGGCTTCCCCCTTCCTCACCTTCGGTCTAATCTCCTGACGGAGGGGGCGGCGCCCTTTGGAACGACGCCGCCTTTATTATCTGGCCTTTATTGGCTCCACGACGCCTTTATTAACTGAAGATTCGCGGCTGCTGCTGGAGGAGGGAATTTTGCCCCCGGTGGGGATGGGGGAGGGGGGTGGTCCTGCCTAAATTTCAACACCCATCTTTTGTTTTGGGGGAAAGCATAATCTATTGTTTGTGTGCTTGTTTGTGTTTTGGAATCTGCTTGTGCTTGCGCTCTTGCTCATTAACAGGTGTGTATGTATGTATGTATGTATGTATACATGTATATGTATGTATATATATGTATGTATAAATATATATATATATAAAAATATATATAAATATAATATTATATTTTATATATATATATATATATATATAATATATATATATATATTATATATAATATATATATATATATATAGTGAGAGATAATAATATAGTGAGAGAGAGGGTGGAGAGAGAGAGAGGAAGAGAATGAATAAATGTTGTCACTCTATTCAGTTTTTGACACAGTCAAGTAGTGACAATTAAGTTTTCTGTACAGCGTATAATCAAGGCCACCGAAAACAGATCTATCTTTCGGTGGTTTTGGTATAATGCTGTATGAGCCGTGGCCCATGAAACTCTCAGCCGGCCGTGGTGGCCTGTGTTGTTGCGTTTTTTGAGAGTGACTGTTTTATAATTTTTTCAATTTTCTCAAAAAAAAGCAAAATTTAAAAAATCACTGAACGTTCATATTCCTCAGTTAATCTTTTTCAAAATGGAAATATATCACAAAGTTAGAAAACAGAATTGACTGTTTATAAAAAATACAATTGATTGATTGAATTATTCAAGTGTAGAAGGCGTCCACAAGGCCTCCACAGTTGACTGAATGACTGAACAGAATTGACGGGTCCTGTCCTGTCTAAAACTGAGAACTCGGGATGATTGACAGCAACTGTCTACTCGTTCAGTCAAGCTGACTGAAGCTCCAGCATGATTGAATGAGAGAGAATTATTTATTTAATTGGTTGAAATATATATATATATATATATATATATATATATATATATATATTTATAAAATATATATATATATATATATGTATATTATATATTTTTTTTATTTATAAAATATATATATATGTATTATATAACGCATACACACACACACACATCTGGTAGGGATGCTGAGTCCAGACTATAGGTACCCTCATTCCGCATTTAGGGACCAGCGAGGAGAGAGAGAGAGAGAGAGAGAGAGAGAGAGAGAGAGAGAGATGTATACTAACTATTATCACAGACACAGGAACAAAAATATATGAATAAGCATTATATTTATTATATTAAGATTCCTTTTCTCTGCTAATATTACAAAGTGATCAGGAACTAAGAAGTCCACTATGGACCCCTGTACTCGGACCTGCCAACCGAGAACAGTGCGCGGCCGCCATTCTGATTTGGAAATTTTAAAATCTAAAAATTTTTTCATCGAAGCTAAAGCAAGAATTAAATAAGTAAAAAATGCGCCGAAGTTACTCTTCGGCAACCGAGTTTTGTGTACAGCCCTACAGCGTATAATCAAGGCCACGAAAATAGATCTGTCTTTTGGTGTCTCGGTATAATGCTGTAGGGAGCCGCGGCCCATGAAACTTTAACCACGGCCTGGTGGTGGCGTATCTATATCGTTGCAGAAGCACGATTGTGGCTAACACAACAAATAAAATAAAAACTACTGGGGCTAGAGGGCTGCAATTTGGTATGTTTGATGATTGGAGGGTGGATGATCAACATACCAATTTGCAGCCCTCTAGCCTCAGCAGTTTTTAAGATCCGACGGTGGACAGAAAAAGTGCGGACGGACAGACAAAGCCGGCACAATAGTTTTCTTTTACAGAATACTAATAAAGGAACGATAACAATATAAAGGAATATAAAGATAATAACAAGTACGAAAACCTAAATATAAAAATAACTTCCGCACAAATGTCATTTATAACCTCTCTCGGGATATAAAGCATATATTTTTGGCCGGCTCGGGGAAATTACTAAACATAAAGTGTCGCCAGCATAAAATATAACCCTAAATGAACATGAATAAGTGATGCATTTTTATTAAGCATTTTTATTAAATTTGAAAAGGACAGATACCTTCACATATTCGTAATGGTGGCCGCGTGTCGCGTATAAATAGCGTAAATATGCGTATATGTATTTTGTCACGAAGCTTCATTGATGTTGTCTGGGATTTGTCAAAATTAATAAGAACTTAATGTGTGGTATTTTTATGTTAAAAGATGTATAATGATTTTTTTTTATTTAAAACATTAGTGAGTTGCGTCAAAAATGCTTATGTATTTTGTCACAAAGCTTCAATTATATTACGTTTTGGATCTGTCGAAGTTAATAGGGACTTGCTATGTGATGTATTTATATTAAAGGAATATATAATGATTTTTTATTTTTATATAAAAGAGCGTAAAAAATGCGTACATATTGTCACTAAGCCTCAATATTATTGTTTGTGATTTGTCAAAATTAACAGGAACCTAATGCGTGATGTATCTGTATTAAAGGATATATAATGATTTTTTATTTGTATTTATTTAAAACATCAGTGGGCCAACTTTCAGCTTTGTTAAGACAAATGGCCTACATTTATCCCGAATGCATTATAAATTCATTCCTCAATTTTAGAATAATTAAAAGCGTTTAGGATTTTTATTTTTATTTATTTAAAACAACAGTGAGCGTCTCAGTCAGTTTTGCAAAGACAGATGGCTGTATTCATCCCAAATGTATCATATAAATTCATTCATAAATTTCAGAGCAATTAAAAAACTTACGCTTATATCAGCCACGTATATCAGTCAAGGTCCAATCTCAGTTAATAATGAATAACATGAATCACTGTGAAAAGACTCGACCATTCATTTGCTTAATTTTGATTCCATAATTATGTCTAAATACTCCATACCCTGACAGGATGTTATTTGTTACGTTACTCGTCCTTGACGACATGATACCGAATTCATTTTGCCAGTAAGCCTGGCAAGTGGGGCTGGTTCAGTTCAGTCTCTATTTATGGTTTGAATTCTTACAACCAGCAGCCGTTGTCTTCCAGTTCTGGGTATTTCGGCTTCGTGGGAAGAAGAAGAAGATCCAGATCTCTCTCCTCTCTCTCTCTCCTCTCTCTCTCTCTCTCTCTCTCTCTCTCTTCATTTTCGATACTTTCTTTAAGTGATAATGTGATTAAAGGGAACCCAGTTTAGAAACCAAGGTAAATTCTCTCTCTCTCTCTCTCTCTCTCTCTCTCTCTCTTCTCTCTCTCTCTCTCTCTCTCATATTTTTTAAGATCATATTATCTACTTGTGATGTTGTTTATAGTATGATTTAATTGAATCCAGCCTTGAAATAAATTCTCTCTCTCTCTCTCTCTCTCTCTCTCTCTCTCTCTCTCCCTCTCTCTCTCTCTCTCTCTCTCTAGAAACTCTGAAATATATATATATACTCTTATATATATATATATATATATATATGTATATATGTTGATCAAACAATATTAAAGAATTTGGGAAGTAATATAAGTATCATTTGATTTTGCTGATTTGACCTACTGGCGTCACAACATATTTGGTCAACTGCCCTTAGCCTCTTGAAGAGTTTGGCAGATATTACTTTAATTCTCAAATTGAACAGTTGCTCAGTTTCTTGATAGCTTCCCCTAAAAATATCCATATTCCAAAAAGGGACTCCTCTCTCTCTCTCTCTCTCTCTCTCTCTTTCCTCTCTCTCTCTCTCTCTCTCCTTCTTCTTCTTAAGGTTTACTAATATTTTCCGTCTCCATGTCGTTACCAGTCTGGATAGGGCTCTCTCTCTCTCTCTCTTCTTCTTCTTCTTCTTCTGCTTCTTCTTGTCTAAGTTCACTAATATTTCCGTCTCTCTTTAATTTACCAGTCTGGATAAGCCTCTCTCTCTCTCTCTCTCTCTCTCTCTCTCTCTCTCTCTCTCTCTCTCTCTCTCTCTCTCTCCTTCGTAATTGGTTCCTCTCAGTCCCATTTAGCTTTTCCTCTTCCCCAGCGAAACTTACCAGCGATTCTGAAACATTTCATGTCGGTCTAATTGCATTTACTCTCTCTCTCTCTCTCTCTCTCTCTCTCTCTCTCTCTCTCTCTCTCTCTCTCTCTCTCTCTCTCTCTCTCCCCCTCGTCGTTTGTTGTCGTCTCTTGCTCGTCCTCCGTTTTCTCCTATTTCTTTTTCTTCTTCTTCTTCTTCATTTGGAGGGATGGCCATCTAGTCATATCTGTCGTGTTTCTTGTCCTGAAGATACATTATAATAAGGAAATAACTCGAGAATTGAAAAAATGCTTAAACTTTACATTTTTAGGGGATATTTTACACTCAGAATACTTATCTGTAATTTTTGTGCAACCAGAATACTTTTATAATGCCTTCTTGACAACCAGAATGATTTTATAATGCCTTTTGTGCGGCCAGAATTTCTTATGTAATGTCTTTTGTACAACCAGATTACTTATATACAACCGGAATACGTATATGAGATCTTTATTACAACCAAAATACTTATATAATGACTTTTTACTATCAGAATACTTATATAATGCCTTTTGTACAACCAAAATACTTATATAAAGTCCTTTGTACAACCAAAGTACTTATATAAAGTCCCTTGTACAACTAAAATACTTATATAAAGTCCTTTGTACAACCAAAATACTTATATAAAGTCCTTTGTACAACCAAAATACTTATATAAAGTCCTTTGTACAACAAAAATACTTATATAAAGTCCTTTAACCACAACCAAAATTCTTATATAAAGTCCTTTGTACAACCAAACTACTTATATAAAGTCCTTTGTACAACCAAAATACTTATATAAGTCGCTGTATAGCAAAATACTTATGGAAAGTCCTTCGTACAACCAAAATACTCATGTAAAGTCCTTTGTACAACCAAAATACTTATGTAAAGTCCTTTGTACAACAAAAATACTTATATGAAGAACTTTGTACAACCAAAATACTTACGAAAATGCCTTTTTGCTTTAGCATAATACTAAACAGTTCCAGTTAGTGGGTATTCACTTACATGCCACCTTTAAAAGGCCTTCTGCCCAGTGGTAGGAGTTTGCCAACATACCTTATATACAAGGGACTTTCTTTTCCCTTTGGAAGCAATAAAAAAAAAAAAATCGGGTCCTGGCCTGTCTTGACCCCTTCTGGAGTAAAAAAAAAAAAAAATAATAGTAGCAGTCTCGTGCCACTCAGTTTTTGCTCTCTCTCTCTCTCTCTCTCTCTCTCTCTCTCTCTCTCTCTCTCTCTCTCTCTCTCTCTCTCTCTCTCTCTCTCTCTCGAGTTTTTGGTGAAATTTTCTTGGGGATTTCTTTACTGTTGTCTTCTTCTTTTGCCTGTCTGGGATTTCACTAGTTTTTTAAATGTTATTTTTGATTATTTTTTTTACACCTTTATTTCTCCATACCTTCTTGTTCTTTCTTTATTTTTCTCTCTTCTTGTTCTTGTTTTCCTCTTTCTCTTGTTTTTTCTATAGTTCTTTCATTTCTTTCTCTCTCTCTCTCTCTCTCTCTCTCTCTCTCTCTCTCTCTCTCTCTCGGGATTCACGCTTCCTGGGGCTTGGGATAGGATCCTGTTTTTAGTCTTTATAGGATTTTGGTTAAATAGACTGCATTCAAAGGTGTCAGGATTCTGGATTTAGGATTCCTCTCTCTCTCTCTCTCTCTCTCTCTCTCTCTCTCTCTCTCCCTTTTTTTTTTTACACTTCTCGTCAGTGTTACCGCTGTCATTTTAATTCCTCCTTCGAAAACATTTCTCTCTCTCTCTCTCCTCTCTCTCTCTCTCTCTCTCTTTATTTTTAACACTTCTGGTCAGTGTTATTGGTGTCATTCTTATTTCTTATTTCCCCATCGAGAACACCTCTTCCCCTCTCCCTCCTCCTCTTCTTCCTCTTCCTCCTCCTCTCCCACCTCCTCTTCTCCCCCTCCCTCTCCCCCTCCCCTCTCCCTCCTCCTCCTCTGAAGCCGTAAGAATAAATCATTCACGTCTGCCGACCTGACCCTTTCAGAAGGAAGAAGGAGAAGAATATTCGACTTTTCGCTATCAATAAAATCTTCCTTTCCTGCCGACGGCGCTATCTCACGAGACGCCCTCCGTCGATCCTTTGTGATGGGAAGGGAGAGGGTGGTTTGGGGGGGGGAAAGGGGGGGGAATTGTCATTCACTTTTTTCTAACACCCCTCCCCATCACCTACCCCCTTACCGTACCTCCCCTCCTTTTTGTCCCTCCAGCCAGCAGGCAAATCAGAGCCACTGACAAGGAAAGGATTCTTTTTTTTTTTTTATTTACATTTTTTCTTTGCTCGTGACTTATTGGATGATTAGAGTGCATTCACAGTTGTCAGGATTCTGGATTTAGGATTCGTCTCTCTCTCTCTCTCTCTCTCTCTCTCTTGGGGATTCACGTTTCCAGGGGCTTGGGATAGGATTCCTTTTTCTTTTAGTCTGTATAGGACTTTGGTTAAGTAGACTGCATTCAAAGTTGTCAGGATTCTAGATTTATGATTCCTCTCTCTCTCTCTCTCTCTCTCTCTCTCTCTCTCTCTCTCTCTCTCTCTCTTGGGGGTTCACACTTCCTGGGACTTGGGATAGGATCCTTTTTTTTTAGTCTGTATAGGATTTTGGTTAAGCAGACTGCATTCAAAGTTGTCAGGATTCTGGATTTAGGATTCTCTCTCTCTCTCTCTCTCTCTCTCTCTCTCTCTCTCTCTCTCTCTCTCTCTCTCTCTCTCGGATTCGCGTTTTCGGGGGCTTGAGATAGGATAGGATGTGATTTTTTTCTTTAAAGGATTTTGGTTAGGACGTCCTATTGGGTTTACACTTTACTTGACTTTGCGTAGGATTTTGTAAGAGGATTTTTGTTAGGATTCCTCTTGGATTTACTCTTCCTGGTACTTTGCAGAGGATGTTTTGTCTTTGTAGGATTAAGGTTAGGATTCCCCTTGGGTTTATTCTTTCAGGAGCTTTATATAAGATCCTTTCTTTCTTTTTCATAGGATTTCAAAAAGGATTCCTGTCGGATTTACGGTTTCGGAGATTTAGGATTCGATTCCATGTACGATGCCTCTCTTGGATTTGCAATTTTCGAGACATTGGATAGGATTTCTTTCACCCTCGTAGGATTTTGCTTCGGAATAATCATCTGCAATTAATCTTTCACGGAGTCTGGATAGGATTTCGATTAAAATTCTATTCTACGATTTACAGTATCGGGATTATCGTTAGGATCCTGTTTTCGCCTTCCCATAATTCTAAGTGAAATCCTACTTGAATGATATTACCAGGATTTTAGAGCTAATTAATCCATTTCAAAGGGGACTTAGCTGGGATTTGTTAGATGAAGATTTGCCTACTTAGGATTGTACGGATTTCCTCTTGATTTCACTGTAATCCCTCTCGTGAGGGATTACAAAGAGATTACAAACTGTTGAGTAGGATTTTGAATGGATTTTTACACTCTGGTAATATATATTTTATTGATTTTAGTTTTCTGGAAACGAAAACTATTGTGCCGGCCTTGTCTGTCCGTCCGCACTTTATTCTGTCGGCACTTTTTCTGTCCGCGCTCAGATCTTAAAAACTACTGAGGAGGCTAGAGGGCTGCAAATTGGTGTGTTGATCATCCACCTTCCAATCATCAAACATACCAAATTGCAGCCCTCTGGCCTCAGTAGTTTTTATTTTATTTAAGGTTAAAGTTAGCCATAGTCGTGCTTCTGGTAATGATATAGGATAGGCCACCACCGAGCCTTGGTTAAAATTTCATAGGCCGCGGCTCATACAGCATTATACCGAGACCACCGAAAGATAAATCTATTTTCGGTGGCCTTGATTATATACGCTGTACAGAAAACTTTTTACTTGTTTAGTCTTATGGTTACCATGAGAAAATTATTATGATAAAAAGTTTCTAAATTTATTGTATAACAAATTTTAAACAAATAGTTTTATAAAAACTATTAGCTTACAAATTTCGATTCTGCTCAACAAAATCATTCCATTTTTACCTGCAAGACTCAAAATGATGGTTTATATAAATACCGCAAATACATTTTATATTCCCCTTGAATTATCTCCCCAAAATCGCACTGGCTTCCCTGAGCGAATTATTCAACGAAATAATATATTTTTATTTTTTATTAAGGCCTGTATCAGCGACTCCCTCCTCTCGGCCTGTCCTGACACCCGCCAGCGGATAATCTGTCATTAGCTCTACTCATTATGGGGCCACATTTTCGGCGCTGATTAAGCACAGAGAGAGAGAGAGAGAGAGAGAGAGAGAGAGAGAGAGAGAGAGAGATTCAGAGGATGGGAGAGAAAGAGGCACCGAGAGAGAGAGAGAGAGAGAGAGAGAGAGAGAGATTCAGAGGATGGGAGAGAAAGAGGACACCGAGAGAGAGATTCAAAGGATGGGAGAGAGAGAGAGAGAGAGAGAAGAGAGAGATAATGAGAGAGAAAGATTCAGAGAATGGGAGAGAAAGAGACACCGAGAGAGAGAGATTCAGAGAATGGGAGAGAAAGAGACACCGAGTGAGAGAGAGAGAGAGAGAGTGAGAGAGAGAATGAATGATTCACGGAGGAGAAAGAGAGAGAGAGAGGCCGTGAGAGATAATGAGAGAGAAAGACTCAGAGAATGGGAGAGAAAGAGACACCGAGAGAGAGAGAGAGAGAGAGAGAGAGAGAGAGAGAGAGAGAGAGGACACTGGAAAAAGAAACGACGATGGAAAAGGAAAGGAGGTGAAATAAATCAGACAAACAAATGAAAGTAAAACAAAATAAAAGAGGAAGAATTTGTGAGAGAAGGAGTGAGAAGTGAGAGGAGAAGAGAAGAAGAAGAAGAAGAAGGACTTGGAAGGATCTTGTCCCGGCCAATTCCTTCCCTCGACGGACATCCTCCGGAACAATTTAGTCCATAAATTTGCCCTGATAGAAAAAAAAAAAAGGAATCCTTCGACGGATGGAACTTATTGAGGACTGACGGCGTCCATCTTCTTCTGCTTCTTCTTATTTTTCTTCCGCCCAAGGGGATTGTGATGGTGATAATGGTGATGGTGATAGTGATAATGATAGTGATTATGGTGAGGGTGATAGTGATAACCACAGTGATTATGGTTATGGTGATAGTGGTAATGACAGTGATTGTGGTGAAGGTGATAGTGATAATGATAGAGAGAGAGAGAGAGAGAGGATGCCCGTATTTGGAATAAATGAGAGAGAGAGAGAGAGAGAGAGAGAGAGCAAGCACGGCGCTTCTCCCAGCAAAACAAAGCGATGGCCATTCTATGTATAGCCTGCTTTACAACAATGTGATGGGGCGGGACGGATAAAGGGAAGGGGAAGGGATCAGCGCTCCCCTGACGTCAGCATTTCCAAAATTAATTCGGGGAAGCTTGATTACCCCCACTGACTGACTGCTTGCATGCATGCGAGCAAGCAAGCAAGCAAGCGAGCGGCTGATTCGGTCCAGGGGCTGGAAACCTTCTGCCCCCTTTGTAATTCTCTTTGTGTATTGTTTGAGTGCAAGAGAATGCTTGTGTGTGCTTGAGTGCTTGAGTGCGTGTGTGTACGTTATTTAAGGCACGCAACTTCCTCAAGCAAGCAAGCGAAGCGTTATTAAAATCGACCGTTATTTTGGACACGATTATAATTAAGACACCTTGGAGATGTGAAGCATATTTCTGGTATTTCAATTATTATTTTTTATTTCCATTATACAATGAAGGCGATAAATATATCACCTCATTATATCTTCAGAAACTAATGTTTTACATTCTCCCATCAATATTCATACCAATTTTATGAATAAATTAAATGAGTTTTCACTTAGAAACCACGCTAAGAATAAACAGCAACACAAAAATATAAATATATCACCTCATTATTTCTTCAGATACAGATGTCTTACATTCTCCCATCAATACTTACAGCCACTTTATGAATAAATTAAATAAAATTTCATTTAAAAATCACATAAGTGAATTAAATTTTCACTTAAAAATCAAATTAAGATTGAACAGCAACACAACAAAGTTACTTAATACTTTTACTTAGCACTTTTCACTCACTGAGAATAATCTTGATTTCCCCACTTGGCTGAAATCACAGACCAGTTGCTGAAATCACAGACCTATTGCTGAAATCACAGACCAGTTGCTGAAATCGCAGACCTATTGCTGAAATCACAGACCTATTGCTGAAATCACAGACCAGTTGCTGAAATCTCAGACCTGTTGCTGAAATCACAGACCTATTGCTGAAATCACAGACCTATTGCTGAAATCACAGACCAGTTGCTGAAATCACAGACCAGTTGCTGAAATCACAGACCAGTTGCTGAAATCACAGACGAGATACTGAAATCACAGACCAGTTGCTGAAATCACAGACCACTTGGCTGAAATCACAGACCAGTTGCTGAAATCACAGACCTGTTGCTGAAATCACAGACAAGTGACTGAAATCACAGACAAGTGACTGAAATCTCAGACAAGTGACTGAAATCTCAGACCAGTTGCTGAAATCACAGACGAGATACTGAAATCACAGACCAGTTGCTGAAATCACATACCAGATACTGAAGTCACAGACCAGTCTACCAGTTATTTCTGGTTCCTGTTCAATCAATCAACGCATGGTAGTTGATTTGACAACAGTCACTTGTTAGGACCGTCTATCCTGAGTAGAAAATATTTGGACGGGTGGAGAGTAGATGGTTGGAAGGAGAGCGACGTTTGTTTGTTTGTGTGTATATGTGTGTGTCTGTGTATGTGTATGTGTGTGAGGGGAGGATGCAAGTGGTGGTTGTAAATATATTTTTGCTCTCTCTCTCTCTCTCTCTCTCTCTCTCTCTCTCTCTCTAAGTGTGTCTCTTTTATAGTAAAATTTCTATGTTACTTCATGTGTATGTATATATGTATACATTTATAGTATGTGTGTTTATCTATATATTTAGATATATATGTATAATGATAGTAATAATAATAATAATAAAAATAATAAAAATAATACAAAACGAAGCGTAAACACACGTATATACATGTGAAATATTTACAGTTCTTACAAATATATGTACATAATGTATGTATGTATGTATGTATGTATGTATGTATGTATGTATGTATGTATGTATGTATGTATGTAATGTAAACGTGCCTTTAGGATAAGAAGGGAGATACCCCCCACCCCACAATAGCCATGTTGTACAGAACCTCTCTCTCTCTCTCTCTCTCTCTCTCTCTCTAAGTGTGTGCTGTTTGTGAGCAGAAATAATTTCACTCCTTACTTTCCTGATTTTGATCTCTCTCTCTCTCTCTCTCTCTCTCTCTCTCTCTCTTTTCTCTCTCTCGTTACTGTTATTTAAGGGTTTATTAATATTTCCTTTCTCTCTCTCTATCTCTCTCTCTCTCTCTCTTTTCTTCTTCTTCTTCTTCTTCTTCTTGTCAAGGTTTACTAATACTTTCCGTCTCCATGTCGTCACCAGCCTGGATCAGTCTCTCTCTCTCTCTCTCTCTCTCTCTCTCTCTCTCTCTCTCTCTCTCTCTCTCTCTCTCTAGGCTTAATTCGCGACAGCTCAGGGCAGCAGCAGCAGCGAGGGAGAGAAGGATCGAAGAATCCTATTCCGGAAAATTGCTCTCCCAGAACCTCGAGCGTCTGATCCTCGACTGGCACTTCTGATCATGTGGCACTTTGGCAATATGGTCGTG
>NC_089742.1:27060847-27068347 GCF_040412425.1 Macrobrachium rosenbergii | reverse complement strand
TGGTGTGAGGCTCCTGGAATGGGGATTTGAGGAGGTGGCGGCGGCGGGAGCGTGCGTTTGTTGTGCCTGGAAAAGCACTGGAAGTGAGAGAAGCGGCGTTCAGAGAGTGCAAGCACAAACTTCTTCGGCGAAGATGGCTTTGGCAAAGCAAGCATAAATGATCCCGCACCGCCAGGAGGTCCCGGCCGAATGCAGAAGGTGAGGAGGAGGCAGGCGTTATTGGAGCATTATTTTTTCGGTGGTGGTATCAATGAAAAAGGTTGAATGGGATTGTGGTTGATAAATAAGGTTGTTAAATAATGGTGGTGCGGAGTAAACATCGTTTTTTTTTTCGGTCAAAGGGACATTTTTTTTTATGGTGAATCAGGTTGTGGTTGTCGAATAATGACAGTGATGAGAAAACTTTGGGGTTTTTTGTTTATAAGGGTTTTTTTTTGGCTATAGGGGCACTTTCTATGGTGAATCAGGTTGTGGTTGTTAAAATAAATGACGGTTATAAGTAAACTAATGGATTTTTGGCTACGGGAATTTTCAATGGTGAATCAGGTTTTGGTTGTTAAAATAATGATGCTTATAAGTAAACTAATGTTTTTTTGGCTACAGGGGAATTTTCTATGGTGAATCAGGTTGTGGTTGTGAAATGATGGTGATAATGAATAAAATTTTGGGGATTTTTTTTAATGATAATGAATGATATTTGGGGTTGATGGTGAGCTCGAAGAAGATAGGGTTTTGGGTGATAGTGAATAGGGCTGACGGAAAGGGATTGTTAAAGTGATGGTGATAATGAGTCAGCTTTTATGGAGGTTATGATGATGACTGTCAAGTGATGGTGATAATGGGTCAACATTTATGGAGGTTATAGTGATGACTGTCAAGTGATGGTGATCAGCTTTTATGGAGGTTATGGTGATGACTGTCAAGTGATGGTGATAATGGGTCAACTTTTGTGAAGGTTATGGTAATGACAGTCATGTGATGGTGATGAGTCAAACGTTTATGGAGGTTATGGTGATGACTGTCAAGAGATGGTGATCAACTTTTATGGAGGTTATGGTGATGACTGTCAAGTGATGGTGATCAGCTTTTATGGAGGTTATGGTGATGACTGTCAAGTGATGGTGATAATGAATACACTTCTTTGGGGGTTTATAGGTGAAGATGAATGAGGTTGGTAGTTGATGGTGAGGCTGAATATAAGTCTTGGACTTAAATGATAGTGATAAAGGCCACAGGGTATTAAAGATGGTGAAAATGGAGGTTTATTGATAATGAAGGTTAGCCCCGTTGGTGATGATGATGATGATAAAGGTTGCTGGTGTTGGTGATGATAATGAAGCCTGAATTGGTGGCGAAGATGGTGACAGGGATAATGAATAATGCTGGCTGCCATGCTAAATGATGGTGATAACGAAGAAAGTGCGATGGTGATGTTGAATAACCCTGGAATCCCGATATGGTGATGACGTCAAAACTCTCTCTCTCTCTCTCTCTCTCTCTCTCTCTGTCATATTGAAGAACCCTGGAGTCGCGGTGTGGTGTGCTTACTTCATAACTTACTTCAAATCTCTCTCTCTCTCTCTCTCTCTCTCTCTCTCTCTCTCTCTCACATAATGAAGAGAGTGCGATGGAACCTGGAATCACGTAATGGTGATTACGTTCTTCAAAACTCTCTCTCTCTCTCTCTCTCTCTCTCTCTCTCTCTCTCTCTCTCTCTCTCTCTCTTTTATGGTGATGTGTTGTGCTGTGTAATCTGATTTGCATGGAACAATGCTGCCCTGCCTTTTCAGAACATTTGAATATAGCACCTTCCTACCCACTTCCCACCCCCTCCCCTTCTCTCCCTCCCCCCTCCCCTTACCCTCCAAACACCTAAAGCTTTTTCTGACCACTCAGGTACTTGAATACCCCATGGGTGTGATGGGTAGCAATAGAGTGCCCTCGTGTTTCAGTTTTATCATTCTTATATTTTGACAAAAAGAACATTCTCAGTTTCTAGGTGAAAGTAACAATGTTACTTTGGTTTCTGTTTTAGTTATTGAATATTATCCTTATTCTAGTGAAGTATAGTAATACTCGCAGGCTCTAGCCAAGAATAACAAGCGTATAACCCAAAAGTAATTGTGTTTAAATTTGTATTTTAGAGTGAATTACTTCGATTTTATTGGTATGGGTATACACTGTCCTAAAATAGAAGACTGCAGTATCTGCAAAAATACAAAACTGAGAAAAATGGTAGATATTCCCTTGCCTTACTACTGATTTTGCAGATGCTGCAACTGGGACCCCTTAATAAAGCATTGAAGAATCATTCTGAAACTGCAGTAACTTGTGTATTAGTGTTTCACGGGCCCAGTAGGTGGCATATCTCAGTTTCGAGAATTTTGCAGATACCGCAGTTTTAAATTTCAGGGTAGTACAGCCTTATTAGTAATATAATTGTATTTTTATTAGCTATTTCCGTTCTGGGGATAGAGGAGTGGTAACAGATGGTAAAGTGTTGTTATTATGATTACCATTGAAAATAGTTTTATTCTCAGAATATTTGAGAAATTTAAATTTATTTATTGTTTTTTATTCCCATTTTTGCTTCTTAAGATTTTCTTCAGTTTCGTTTGAGAAAGAATAAAGTATTGTACCATGTACGTAGTAACCCCGTAGGGGGTTAGTGCCGTCAGTGCACCTCATGCGGTGCACTGTAGGCATCACTTAAGGTTCTTTGCAGCGTGCAACATCTTTGGTTCCTTTTACTGTACCTCCTTTCATATTCTCTTTCTTCCACCTTACGTTCCACCCTCTCCTGGCAATTGATTCATAGTGCAATTGCTTTGAGGTTTTCCTCCCGTCACACCTTTCAAACCTTTTACTGTCAATTTCGGTTTCAGCGCTGAATGACCTCATTGGTCCCAGTGCCTGGCCTTTGGCCTAAATTCTGTATTCGATTCAGTTCAGTTCAATTCATGTACGTAGTACGGGGATATGTGAAGTATATAAGTATATTATACATATATATATATATATATATATATATATATATATATATATATATAATATATATATATATATATATATATATATATATATATATATATATATATATATTACATTCCCTGCATCTTATAATCTTATATATATAACTGAAAATTTTCCACATGAACCTACACTCAATTCAAATCCAATTATCTTAACTTTTAGGCCCCCTCTCTCTCTCTCTCTCTCTCTCTCTCTCTCTCTCTCTCTCTCTCTCTCTCTCTCTCTGTCAGTAATATGAAATATCAAATGAACTTCATTAGTGCCAATGGAATCAGCCCCACTCCAAAATATAATGACCGTCACCAGTTTTGCGAGAGGCATCATCAAAGTGCCACAAAATCCTGCCGTTTCCGCAATTAAAAATGTTGTTTAATATTTTTTGCTGTTGTTGAACATAAACACTTTAATTGCTGTTTATATCCTTTTTTTTTTGCCTCGAGTATGGGTTCAATTCGTCGAAGACAATGTTTTGTTTTGGGATGCCAACATTCTGCTGGAAAACATGTCATAAACATGTGATCAGCACTCCTGCAACTTACTGCATACATGTCACAAACCATTATGAATTAAAAATGTTGCGTGTGTATTAGTTGTTGTTGTTGTCAGTCTTATAAACTTTGTGTCGTAAATATGTCTGTGAACATGTCTGCAGCTTATTGCATAGATGTGCAAACCATTAAAAATTAAAAATGTTGCGTGTGTATTTGTTGTTGTTGAACATAAACGCTTTATGTCGTGAACATATCATGAACATGTCTGCAACTTATTGCATAGATGTCACAAACCATTAAAAATTAAAAATGTTGCGTGTGTATTTGTTGTTGTTGTTGAACATAAACGCTTTATGTCGTAAACATGTCATCAACACGCCTGCAACTTATTACATACACGTCACAAACCATTAACAAAAATTTTGCGTGTGTATTTGTTGTTGTTGGTGTTGAACATAAACGCTATATGTCGTTAACATGTCATGAACATGTCTGGAACTTTTTGCATACATGTCTTAAACAGTTTGAATACCGGTCAGTGACTTGTTGGAAGTCTGTAACTAGTGCTGTAATATTATCCAGTATTTGCGAAAAGTTTGTAAATATAATAAATATATATATATATATATATATATATATATATATATATATATATATATATATATATATATATATATATATATATATATACTATATATATATATAGAGAGAGAGAGAGAAGAAAGAAGAGAAGAAGAAGAGATTTTAAAAGTAACATTCATAATCTCCACACAACTCCAATATTCAGTTCTTCCCACTACTGCTTCAGTTACTCTTCTTATTCCATTAACTTTACTTTGACCAGCACGGGCTCTTGCTCCGAAATCCCACATCAGAAAAACCTTTAACCCATCGCCCGAATTTCAGTCAGGCCTCGAAACTAGTTATATGAATCAACCCGGCGCGCTCTCAGATAGATAGGTGGGTTCTAACCGAAATTTCAAGGTCGCGGTACCCCTGGGCCTTCTTGGGGACCCATTCCGTTCCTTCCTCCACCCTCTTCCATCTCCATCCCTCCTCCCCTCCTCCCTCCTCCTCCTCCTCCTCCTCCTCCTCCTCCTCCTCCTCCTCCTCCTCCTTCAGCGGCGAATTACAAAAGATGACGGCGTATCACAGTCGCCCTGACGACCATGATAGGTAGGCGAGGTATGCCACCATAATTTCTACACCTCCAGGTTTAGCTAGCCACGTCTAGTTTGTTGTAACTAACGAGGCCACTTGAGTGGAAGCCAAATTCGTATCTCGAGTTGACAGAGGATGTCGGATAAATATATATACAGCATACGTTGCCGGAATAATTGAGCAGAATGTATTGCTCACTTATGAGAGCACTTTCTTGCATGGCAATTGTACGTGTGTGTGTCTGTGGCTGTGTTGGTTGCAGTTGATCCTGCATTGAGGAGAGTGTGGCGTCTCTCTCTACTCTCTCTCTCTCTCTCTCTCTCTCTTTATATGTATATATATATATATATATATATATATATACTTTATATATATATATATATATATATATATATATATATATATATATATATATATATATATATATATATATAATACTCTCTCTCTCTCTCATATATATATATATATATATATATATATATATATATATATGTTTACATGTATAATGTGTTTATATGTGAGAGAGAGAGAGAGAGAAGAAGAAAGAAGAGAGAAGAATTATCTCGCCTTGTGGCGGTACGGGGGATTTCAGCTGGTGAGCAGACACTAATACGACACTCTTATAAGACGCGATTCCCACTTAACGGCAATTCTGACGAAGTAAGTAGTGGATCCATACGGGCATTGCCTGCCCCTCAAATCTGGGTCAATAAAACTGTTTTTGTCTTTCTCGTGACGACAAATTAACCGTCTTTTGGAAAAGGGAAGCGTATATGATTTTCTAGAATACAATTGGTCCATAGGCATGTTATTCCAAGCCAGCTAACCAGGGGTGGAATACTTATAGCTGTTTTTCAGTCGTTTTAGTTTTCTGTAAAAGAAAACTGTGTACCAACTGTGTGTCCGTCCTCGCTTTATTCTGTCCATCCTCAGAGCTTACAAACTACCGAGGCTAGAGGGCTGCAAATTGGTATGTTGATCACCCACCCTCCAAGCATCCAGACATACCAAATTGTAGCCCTCTAGCCTCCTCAGTAGTTTTTATTTTATTTAAAAGGTTAAAGTGAGTCATGATCGTGCGTCTGGCAACGATATAGGACGAGCCACCACCAGGCAGTGATTAAAGTTTCATGGGCCGCTGCTCATACAGCATTATACCGAGACAGCCGAAAGATAGATAGATCTATTTTCGGCGGCTGTGAAACCCGGTGCGCCGAAGAAACTTCGGCGCATTTTTGACTTGTTTAAAACAGTTCCTTCAATATCCTCCCGATTTCTTGACACATCCGGCAAGATCAGGACTCGTAGGATTTATTCTAACACCCCTCCCTCTTCTCCCTCCCCTCCTCCCCTCCACTCCTCCCCACCTGTCTGTCTGTCTGTGTGTCTGTGCGGCGTCTTGCGCGATCAGTAGTCTCCTTTGATCTCGCCGCCCGATTAGGATATATAGTCGTGTCTTGCATCGAGTTGGAGCTGTTCTCGACCAACTCAAGGTTATTTGCTTGTTATTTGTTATTTATATAAGTTGGTTGTGGTTATTTCTTTGTTATTCAGGCCTACTACGGTGCGATTTGTATGTTGGTTATGGTCACTGTTAGTTTTCTGTAAAGGAAAACTGTTGTGACGGCTTTGTCTGTCCGCAGTTTATCTGTCCGCCCTCAGATTTTAAAAACTACTGAGGCTAGAGGGCTGCAAATTGGTATGTTGACCATCCACCCTCCAGTCATCAAACATACCAAATTGCAGCCCTCTAGCCAAGTAGTTTTCATTTTATTTAAGGTTAAAGTTAGCCATAATCGTGCATCTGGCAACGACATAGGATAGGCCACCACCGGGTCGTGGTTAAATTTCATGGGTCGCGGTTCATACAGCATTATACCGAGATCACCGAAAGACAGATCTGTTTTCGGTGGCCTTGATTATATACGCTGTACAGAAAAGTCGATTGCGACGAAGAAACTTCGGCGCATTTTTACTTTTTTGTTGTTATCTAGGCCTAACGGTGCCGTTTAACGGCTTCAAATGGTAAAAATTGTATGTTTTGTGCAATTTATTGCAAATCTCTCTCTCTCTCTCTCTTGAGTATATTGCTGTTATTGCGCGCTGCTGTAAAAGTGCTGTGAGAATATCAATGCCCCTGTGCTGCTGTTTCTGCTGTTATGCTCAGTTTAATCTCCTTCTAAGTGATGTTTATAGTGCATTTCGAGAAAGTTGTGAAAATATCTATTATAATAATAATAATAATAATAATAATAATAATAATAATAATAATAATAATAATTATATTATTACTATTCGACATAAGTATTCTTCATTTCTCGATGCTCCAAATTTTATCCTTTGTATAATAATAATAATAATAATAATAATACATATTTTTACATAAATATTCTAGTCTTTGAATAAATGTATTCCGGATATGTCTAAAAAAATTAGATCTAGGCCGAAATTGATGTGTTATTAAGCATCAATATTAAATATATAAAAATAAAATCTTATATATATATATATATATATATATATATATATATATATAATAATATATATATATATATATATATATATATATATATCTTATATATATATATATATTTATCTTTTGTGACTAACATCTAAAAAGTAACACTGGATCATGCTCTGATGGAGAATGGTAAGAAGCATTAGGCCTAGCAAGATCACCCAGCTGAGATGGGCCTATGTTCCTTCATGAATATGCATGTTTGTGGATGCTGCTAACATAGACTTCTTTAGGTGGACCTAGGATTTATAAATATTATTTTCACTAATATTAATCCACAAATATCGTTTAACATTC
>NC_089742.1:27048347-27055847 GCF_040412425.1 Macrobrachium rosenbergii | reverse complement strand
GAGTTGCTAACGCATCTTCCGGTATATTTTGCATCTTCCAATCTTGGGTGGTCTGGGATGCATCTTAGATATTTGTCGAGCTTATTCTTAAACACATGCATCTACGCTCACTCCTGTTATGTTCCTCAGATGAGCTGGTAGCGCATTGAATAGACGCTGCATTATCGATGCTGCTGCGTGGTGGATTAATGTCCTGTGTGCTTTCCTTAGTTTTCCTGGTATCGTTTTGGGCACTATTAATCTACCTCTGCTTGCTCTTTCTGATATTTTTAGCTCCATGATGTTTTCAGTAATTCCTTCTATCTGTTTCCATGCTTGGATTACCATGTAGCGTTCTCTTCTCCTTTCAAGACTATATAAATTTAAGAATTGTAGTCTTTCCCAGTAGTCAAAGTCCTTAACTTCTTCTATTCTAGCTGTAATGACCTTTGTACACTCTCAATTTGTGCAATATCCTTTTGGTAGTGTGGGTACCATATTATATTGCAATATTCAAGTGGACTACGTACATACGTTTTATAAAGCATAACCATGTGTTCGGCTTTTCTTGTTTTGAAGTGCTGGAACAATATTCCCATATTTGCTTTGCATTTTGCAAATAGTATTGCTATTTGATCATTGCATAACATATTCCTGTTCAACATCACACCAAGGTCTTTAACTGCTTCCTTGTTTGTGATTGTCTCATTATTAGGTCCTTTATATGCATATAGCCTAGCTTTCCTACTTTATCACCATAGTTTATTGATTCAAATTTATCAGTCGTACAGAATAAGAGATAAGAGAGAGAGAGAGAGAGAGAGAGAGAGAACCAAGTTGAAAAGCCGTAATACACACACACACACACATGTATATATACAGTCAAAAGTTCCAGGAAAAATTGTTGAATGATGTATTTACACAGGAATAGAAAAACCCAAATACTTGGTAAACAATTATCTGTGATGTAGTGATCCATATAGACTTGTTACCTCAGTCATCCTCTTGCTATATGGTGTTAACATCTGCTTCAGAAAAGTAACTTCTTATGGAAAATATTTTGAGATGAGCTAACATCAAGTTCCTGACCAAGCTTGATTGGAAACCAGGAAAAATTATTGAAGCTTTGCAACAAGTTTATGAGTTCTTCTCCATCTAAATCAGTTGTTTATGATTGGATAAAGCGATTTAGGATGGTCGGGAGGACCTCAAAAGACAAGAGAGGGGAAGACCATCGACTGCAAAAATGAAGAATTGTGGCTTTGGTGCAGAATCTAGTGGATGAAGAAGATTACTATCGATATGATAGCTAATGAAAGAGGATCTCCCATGGTTCCGCATTTTTCAATTTTAAATGAAAATCTTGGTTTGAGTAAACTTTCACGTTGGGTCCCAAAGCGTTGCGCGAGATCAACTGCATCAAAGAGCTGAACTTTCTCTTGCTGTTTTAACGAAGATTGAATCAAATGAATCAAGTTTTTGACCAGATTGTTACTGGAGATGAAACTTGGATCCATCAATATGACCCAGAAAGTAAAATTCAATCAAAGCAATGGTTGCAAAGGTTCAGCTGCACCAGTAGTTCAAAGTGGCGAGAGTTAAGGTTATGGCAACAGTGTTTTGGGACTCAAGGTGATTTTGATTGATTTCCTTGAAGGACAAACAATCACAGGAACTACTACAAGGTGTTTTGCAAAACTGAAGACTGCACTGGCTAAAACGTCGAGGAAAGTTGCACCGCAGAATTTTGTTCCATCATGATATAACGCTCCAGCACATTCATGGGTTGCGTCAATTACCGGACTTCACATCCTCCTTGTAGTCCTGATCTTTTTCTTTTTTTCCTGTTTTTTCGGTTTATCTTTGGATGCTGCTTTTCTTTATGGTTTAATAGAAAGGCCCCAAATTTCTACAAAGAGGGTTGCGTCCACAGAAAAGTGTATGAAGATGGTAGTTTAATAAAATGAGTTTCCTAAATAAAAACGTATATTGAATTTTTTCCTGGGGCTCGTATATATATATATATATATATATATATATATATATATATATATATATATATATATATATATAGAATGGATGAGTTGAAGGTCTGAGAGAGAGAGAGAGAGAGAGAGAGATGGAAGATGAAAAGCAGTAGTACAGAATGAGAGAGTTAGAGAGAGTTACAAACCAAATTGAAAAGAGTATTACAGAGTTCAAAAGAGAGAGAGAGAGAGAGAGAGAGGTTAGAAGAGAGAGAGATAGCAGCAGTCATGGAAGTCAATTACCGGACATCAACTCCTCTTTTTTCTTTTTTTTTCCTTTTTCTTTATTTTCTTTTTTCTTTATTTTTTCCGGCACTTCCACGCTGAAGAGTTTAATAAAAATGGGCTCCAATGGCTTGTTTGCGCTTTGAATGGATGAGAGAGAGAGAGAGAGAGAGTTGCAAAGAGAGAGATGTCCAAGAGAGAGAGAGAGAGAGAAGAGGAAGTAGAGACTGAAGACACTTCAAAAAAGAAAAGAAAATGGGAGAGAGAAGTCGAAGAGGAAGTAGAGACTGAAGACACCTCAAAGAAGGGAGAGAGAGAGATAGAGAGAATGAAATGGTGCGAAACCGGATCGGAGCGAAAGTGAAAGTATTCTATACCTTTTGGATTAAGACCGACTTTTCCCAGGTGCCTTTCGTTCTTGGCCCCCTCCCCCTCCCTCCTTCCTCCTTCCCCCGCCCTTTACGGGCTTTGTTGATGGAGAGAGAGAGAGCGTATGGCTGTAGTACTTTTACTTTCTCTACCTCGATAAAGCGAATCTTAATGAAGAGAGAGAGAGAGAGAGAGAGAGAGAAAGAGAGAGAGAGAGAGTTAGCCTATTTATATACAGGCCTTCCCTGCCCCCTTTTGCTCTCTCTCTCTCTCTCTCCATATATATATATATATATATATATATATATATATATATATATATATATATAAACATATATATATTTATGGATATATGTATGTATATATTTATATGTATATGTATACACATACACACACATACACATATATACATGCATACCTACACATACATGCAAAAACACATAAATGTGTGCAAAACATTTCCATATTTGTCTCTGCCCTGTCTGCTCGACGCTGGCGAAGCGTTTCGTTATGTTTTCTGAAACTTGAGTCTTCCTCAATTTTGCTGTATTACTTATATTTCCTCCAATATTTTTGGTCTCCCTCCCCCTTCTCTGTGTGCAATATTTTACTTTCTCTCTCTCTCTCTCTCTCTCTCTCTCTCTCTCTCTCTCTCTCTCTCTCTCTCTCTCTCTTTCTCGCGTTTCGCATCCATTTTCTACTTCATATTGAAGTGTTTCTCATTCCTCCCAATTCCTGAGCTCTCTATCTCATTTCTCCCTCTCTCTCTCTCTCTCTCTCTCTCTCTCTCTCACACACACATTTATTCCTTTATGGCTTTTCCCCCCTTCCCCCGCTCTCTGCCATTTTCTCTTTTCAATAAACATCAAGTCGTTTCGGACCAGCTCTGCCTCATTGCATGTTTTATTTTCCATAAAACTGCGTTCGCCTTTTGAGACCCGTTCCATACGTGTTCCTCTCCTCCTGTTGGGGAGAGAGAGAGAGAGAGAGAGAGAGAGAGAGAGAGATGTAGGAATTGGGAGGACTGAGAAATAATGTCCAGTGCATAGGAAGAAAAGTATTTTCTTCCTAAGAAAGTAAAGAGAGAGAGAGAGAGAGATGCAGGAACTGGGAGGACTGAGAAATAATGTCCAGTACATAGGAAGAAAAATCCCTAAGAAAGTAACGAGAGAGAGAGAGAGACAAGTGTAGTGGGAGGACTGAAATAATGTCCAGTACATTAAGAAAAGTATCGTCTTTCACAAAGTGATGAAGAGAGAGAGAGAGAAGAGAGAGAGAGAGGTCCATTCATTCCAGCCGAGAACCGAAAGTAGTGATTGCAAACGATGAGAAATCGGATGAAGCTACGGTAATATCCGGTGTACCACAGGGTACGGTGTTAGCTGCATTGCTGTTTGTGATTATGATTGCTCAGACAGTAATGTTAAGGACTCAGTAGTAAGAAGTTTCGCAGATGACACAGAATAAGTAGAAATTGCTTGTGATGAAGATAGGAACTCGCTACAAAGAGACCCTAAACAAAATATATAAATGGGCAGAGATAAATAGGATGGTATTTAACTATAAATTTGAATCAATGAACTATGGTGATAAAGTAGGAATGCTATATGCATATAAAGGACCTAATAATGAGACAATCACAAACAGGTCCAGTTAAAGACCTTGGTGTGATGTTGAATAGGAATATGTTATGCAATGATCAAATAGCAATTCTATTGGCAAAATGCAAAGCAAAAATGGGAATGTTGTTCGGCACTTCAAAACTAAAAGCTGAACACATGATTAATGCTTTATAAAACGTCCTTTTACGTAGTCATGAATATTGCAATATAATATAAGGTACCCACACTGCAAAAGGATATTGCACAAATAGAAGAGTGTACAAGGGTCATTTACAGCTAGAATAGAAGAAGTTAAGGACCTTGACTACTGGGAAAGACTACAATTCTTAAATTTATATAGTCTTGAAAGGAGAGAAGAGAACGCTACATAACGTAATTCAAGCATGAAACAGATAGAAGGAATTACCGAAAACATCATGGAACTAAAATTATCAAAGAGCAAGCAAGAGAGGTAGATTAAATAGTGCCAAAAAACTATACCAGGAAAATTAAGGAAGCACACAGGACATTAATCCACCACGCACCAGCATCGATAATGCAGCGTCTATTCAATGCGCTACCAGCTCATCTGAGGAACATAAGGAATGAGCGTAGATGTGTTTAAGAATAAGCTCGACAAATATCTAAGATGCATCCCAGACCATCAAGACTGGAAGATGCAAAATATACCGGAAGATGCGTTCAACTCTCTAGACATCAAGGTGCCTCACACTGAGGACCTGGGGCTCAGAACTCTTCTAAGGTCTGTAAGGTAAGTCTCTCTCTTGTAATAGTTGGTGGGGCGTTTTTTTGGTTATAAATAGTTGTTTTTCTCCTGAGTTGCTGGAGGCTTGAATGATAAGGAAAAGGGTGTTGTTTTTCCTCATTTATCAGTTGCTACTTTTTTCCTCATTTATCAGTTGCTACTTTTTTCCTCATTTATCATTTGCTACTTTTTTCCTCGTTTATCAGTTGCTACTTTTTCCCCTCATTTATCAGTTGCTACTTTTTTCCCTCATTTATCAGTTGCTACTTTTTCCCCTTGTGGATCCAGTTGTTTGGTTTTTTATTTGTATTGTTCACAGAATATTCCTGCTTTCTCTCTCTCTCTCTCTCTCTCTCTCTCTCTCTCTCTCTCTCTCTCTCTCTCTCTTTGTATATATATATATATATATATATATATATATATATATATATATATATATATATATATATATATATATATATATATATATATATATATATATATATATATATATATATATATATATACATATGTATATAAATATGAGTTTATATTATATATATATATATATATACATGCATATATATACACACATTTTACGTATAAAATTCACATCGTTTATACACTAAACCTCCCACCATCGCGTAGGTACATTTCCTGTATTTTAATTTCATTCCATTAAGAGATCTGTGCCGCATTCTGTACACTACTTAAGCTAAATCTGATAATCCACTCGGTATAGCCATTAGTGAATCCACTCCCCCCCTTTCTGGGCGGTGGAATATTTACCCCTTACTTTTGTGCAGTTTTTTGAATTTTTGGTGAAACATTTCAGTTCATCCGAATATGTGAGCTGTAGTGTCAGTTCTTTGAAAATCTGTTTTTGTCTGTTTCTGTAATCTGTTCTTATTTTTTACTTTTGTATTTATGGGTATGTGGGAATGGCCTTGGTTGTGTGTGTGTGTGTTTGTTTGTTGGTCTAAGCAGTTTATTTAAGACAAAAAATGAAAGGAAGTTGTTTTTGGTTATTATTATTATTATTATTATTATTATTATTATTATTATTATTATTATTATTATTGAATATATTCATCGAAAAATGTTATAATGACATACTAACTCTCCTGCATTATTATTATTTTTATTATTATTATTATTATTATTATTATTACAGAAAAGTATTTTAACAGTATACTACGCGTCTTGAAAAATAATAATAATAATAATAATAATGAATAATAATAATAATAATTATTATTATTATTAGTATTATTATTATTATTATCGTTATTAATATTTTTACTATTATTATTATTATCATCATTATTCTTATCATCATCATCATTATCTCAGAAATCGAGGAAACAGCAATAAAGATAGTCTGAATACCTGTCCAAACTTCATATTCAAGCAAATATCAGACCGGGTCTGGATCGAGACAGGATAAAAATGGCTGCCGGGTGAATTTTTCTTTTTTTTTTATTTTGGCTTTTAACAGTTTTTTTTTTCCACGTGTTTGGTTATTGCCCGGCTGGGAATGCGCATGGAGAGTTCTTTTTATTTATTTTTTGGTGTAGTGTGTTTAAGCAGTTGTTGAGGTATTGGTAAATGGTTTGCTTGACCTGGTAATATGTGTTGGTATAAATTTACCTGTCTCTCTCTCTCTCTCTCTCTCTCTCTCTCTCTCTCTCTCTCTCTCTCTCTCTCTCTCTCTCTCTATATATATATATATATATATATATATATATATATATATCACAATCTCTCTGTATATATATATATATATAAACACTATTTAAACATTATATATATATATATATATATGAATATATATATATAGAGAGAGAGAAAAAGATATATATATATATATATATATATATATATATATATATATATATATATATATATATATATATATATATATAGAGAGAGAGAGAGAGAAAGAAGAAGAGAGAGAGAGAAGAAAGAAAGAAAGAAGAAGAAGAGAGAAGAATATGCTTTCATACGTACCGCGTTAATTCATATATCATAATAATCTCACGAAATCGAAGTGGAATCAAATATCAATAAGATATTTTCCTTCGTTCCAGGTGAGTGCCTACCCAATTTCAAAAACCGTAATATGTGAGTACCGTAGTCTGGCCCTCCTGGGGTCAATTTCATTACCGAAATTGCGCTGAGTGGGCCAAGGTCACAAGGAAAGGGGTAGGTAGCATATTTTTGCGAGTGCAGAAAGAAATACTTACACTACATGCAAAATATTTATACAACATGCAAAATATATATGCAACATGCTAAGTATTTGTACAACATGCAGAATATATATACAACATGCAGAATATTTATACAACATGCAGAATGTATATACAACATGCTAAATATTTATACTACATGCAAAGGATCGATGCAACATGCAAAATATCTTTATAACATGCAAAATATTTATACATGCAAAATATACAAACAACATGCAAAATATGTGTACATGCAAAATATTTATGCAACATGCAGAATATATATACAACATGCAAAATATTTATACAACATGCAAAGG
>NC_089742.1:27025847-27043347 GCF_040412425.1 Macrobrachium rosenbergii | reverse complement strand
TCGTTGTGAGAAATGCTGATTTTTGTTGGGTGAAGGAGGGAGAAACGGCGTTGGAGAGGTGGGGGAGATAGATAAGTGGTGGGGAGAGAGAGAGAGAGACACACACACAGAGATGGTTGCTCGTTGTTGATAACTGATTATGAGTTGTATGTAACCTTTCCGATAATGTTTTGATTGCATCATGGCAAGAATTGGATAATTTTTGTTTGTGTCAATTTTGCCATTGAAATAAACAAACGCGCTTACATTCTCACGCTTACAGACTTACAGACAAATACAAACAACGGTTACCTCACCAGGCCTTGACCAGACAAGGGCTGCCATGCCCGCACAGACATGGGCATTGAAATTAATAGAAGTCATTCTGTATTCGCCTGTATCTGCAGTACAGGACATGAAGGTGCTGTAACCCTGTTCAGGTGCCTGTATATCCGCCTCTCTCTCTCTCTCTCTCTCTCTCTCTCTCTCTCTCTCTCTCTCTCTCTCTCTCTCTCTCTCTCTCATCATCTGTCTGTAAACCCTTCATATGACTCATGTTTTCTTGCACATTCAGAATACACGCTAAGTTTGTTAAGATAATTCTCTCTCTCTCTCTCTCTCTCTCTCTCTCTCTCTCTCTCTCTCTCTCTCTCTCTCTCTCTCTCTCTGTAAACCCTTCATATGTTTCATGCTTTCTTGCACATTCAGAGTCCATGCTAATGTGTTAAAATAATTCTCTCTCTCTCTCTCTCTCTCTCTCTCTCTCTCTCTCTCTCTCTCTCTCTCTCTCTCTCTCTTTACCCAGATCTAATCAGCAATCCTAGACCATCCTCTCCCTTCCTCCCTTCCCCCCCCCAAAAGAAAAGAAAACGCAAAAGCTCCCGAAATCTGCTTCTATTTCATTTTTCTTAACGATTGCACAAGATAGTTCCTTCATTAAAACTTTCTTTTTAAGAATCGTTCAGAGGACACGCCAAAAAAAAGTAGAACTTTCTTTTTTTGGGGGGGAGAAAGTTTTGGGAAAGATACGAGGGAAAGAAAGCCACACACACACACACACACACACACACACACACACACACACACACACACACACACACACACACACACACACACACACACACGATGGATTTATCAAATGCCGGACATTTCATATTAATGTTTCGTCGGTAAGTATATTGACGTCTGTTGATCGCGAAAGTGGATATATATTTCTCTCTCTCTCTCTCTCTCTCTCTCTCTCTCTCTCTCTCTCTCTCTCTCTCTCTCTCTCTCTCTCTCTTTTCTTGCTATATATATATATAATATATATATATATATATATATATATATATATATATATATATATATATAATATATATATATATATATATATATATATATATATATATATGTGTATGTATTATATATATATTATATAATAAAAATAAGAAGGACGTTACGTACCGTTCGGACGCTTTTTAAGACAAACCTTCCCATTTGCCAGCACGGGCTCTTGCTCCCAAAACAGCCCGTCTGACTCTCTTTTGTTAAACCCATGAAAACTAAACACGCGGATGCACCCTGTGTTTATTTTATTATTATTATTATTATTATTATTATTATTATTATTATTATTATTATTATTATTATTATTATTAACGCGTGACCTCTTTTATAGGCCGTGAGGTCGTTAGGTCAGCCACTTCCGCAATTTCATAAAACGAGCTGAAAGTTTCCGGTGCCAGACTCGCTCATCCGTACCCGGGCCCTTCCGCCGAAAGTTTTAATTCATGCAAATAAGCACGCGTTGGCAACCGCCAGATAAAAATTAAACTCCCGACTCATTCTATTTATAAATTCTCTAGGTAATTTGACCCCCTTTTTGGGGGGGTTGGGCCGGCGGGGGAGCGCATTAATGTGTCTAGGTTAAAGGCCAGGCAGAAGGTCAAGGAATGACGAATTTAAAGCGGTACGTTGTAATTATTTGCTGTTTTAAAAGTGGAGCGAAAATGACTCGCTGGCAACTCTGTGCTGATGAGCGACAGGTACAGGTATATTATAGGTATGGACGGTCACGTGACCTTCTTCTAAGGTGAATAATTCATTTTGTTCTGTCTGTTTTTATGTTTTTTCCTGTCTGTTTGTAATCCTTTTTCGCAGAAATATATGAGGGACAGATTTTGGTATAGGCTGTTTTCCTGAAATTAAATTTTTTTACTTTTAATTCAAATAGATTAAAATTTTTCAAAATCCTGAATTTGTCTTTGATACACAGGTGAAGCCCCTCGGGCAGGAGGGGGGGCGGTGTGGTAGGATGGTTATAAGGGGTGAGGGGTTGATTATGGCATCAAGACGCCCCTCTCTCTCTCTCTCTAAACAATCCTGCAGAATCCTGCAGTTTAATTAACCTGTTTAAATCATTTTTATGATTTTAAAATCCTGAGTTTATCCTTGGCGCTATAAAAGGGTTTAGGATGGTTATAACGGGGTGGTTAGGATGGTTATAAGGGATGATTAGGATGGTTTTAGGGGGCGTGGTTGGGATGGTTATAACGGGGGTGGTTAGGATGGTTATAAGGAGGTGGTTAGGATGGTTATAAGAGGGGTTAGGATGGTAATAAGGGGGTTGATTATGATGGTTATAAGGGGTGGTATGGATGATGGTTTTAAGGGGGCGTGGTTAGGATGGTTATAAACGGGTTGGTTAGGATGGTTATAAGATGGGTTAGGATGGTTATAAGGGGGTGGTTAGGATGGTTATAAGGGGTGGTTAGGATGGTTATAAAGGTGGGTGGTTAGGATGGTTATAAGATGGGTTAGGATGGCTAGAACGGGAGGTGTTTGGGATGGTTATAACCGAGGTTGGTTAGGATGGGTTAGGATGGTTATAAGGGGTGGTTAGGATGGTTATAAAGGGAGGTGGTTAGGATGGTTATAAGATGGGTTAGGATGGTGATAAGGGGTTAGGATGGTTATCAGATGGGTTAGGATGGTTATAAAGGGGGTTGGTTAGGATGGTTATAAGGAGGGCTGGTTTGGATGGTTATAAGGGGGGTGCAGGATGGTTATAAGGTTTGGGGTAGGACACAGCAAGAAGTCCTTCTCTCTAAATAATTCTACAGAATCCTACAGCCTAATCAACCTATCCTGCATACCTTCTTTCCCTTCCTGCAGGATATGGCGGTAAATATCACCGCTCTCTCGGTCTTAATTAGCGGTAGCTGCTGCATGTGTTGGTGGCTCCGTCAATTGATTATTTTTTTTTTTTTACCGGCTAATTACCTCTCGGTAACTCATTAGTACCTTGCTTTGTGGGGGCTTCCGTCAAAACGCCTCTCATGCAAAGGGGAAGAGAGAGGAGGGGAGGCTAGGGCTTCTATTGCCAAGGTTGTGAATTTTTTGAAAGATTTTTGTTAAGTGATTGATAAGTGAAAAATTATAATCTGGTGAAAATTAGACGTTTTGGTTAAGTTAAAGGAATGTCTGTTCTCTCTCTCTCTCTCTCTCTCTCTCTCTCTCTCTCTGTTCTCTCTATATTCTCTTTCAGATCTTGTCTCTGTCGCTTTATATTCAGATTTCAGATCTTGACTGAAATACATTCAGATGAAGATTTGACTGTTTGACTCTCTCTAAAACTCTCTCTCTCTCTCTCTCTCTCTCTCTCTCTCTCTCTCTCTCTCTCTCTCTCGTCATTATTCTCTATTTTTCAACAGCTATCCCATAAACTTGATAATTACTCGTATGCGATCATTCATAATTAATATTCTCTCTCTCTCTCTCTCTCTCTCTCTCTCTCTCTCTCTCTCTCTCTCTCTCTCTCTCTCTCTCTCTCTCTCTCTGTTGCTGTTATTTGACTTGTTATTATTTCAGTGTCTTTATTAGATGCAAAGAAATTTCTTACTATCGATAGCATATGGGCTATCATTTTCAAATGTACTACAAAACAGTAAATCCTTTATATAGTCTATGTAATTCAATAATACATAGAAAATACCTAACGTATTTCATAGAAAGATGAACCTGCCTTCATCACACACACACACACACACACAAATCTTAGTATAATGACCGATAATGACGAAAGGATGCTACATAAAGGATTGAAAGAAAATAATTTTCACTTCAGTAAATTTGACCGAGTCTCGAGAATGGGCATTCTTCGATCGCATTCATTCGAAGTGTTTTTTTTCGGGCCTGAGCAAGAACAGGGATTTGGCATGCCATTGACCTTTTCCAGGTTAATGAAAGCTTTTAGCTCGTTATTAACTTCTTGGTTCTAGATTAAGGGTTGGCCACCTTAAATGAATAACACTGCCCAGGGCCTGTAATTATTCCACGTCATGCCAGCTTCTTGTTATTAGATAATAACGGCCAGTAACTTAAAAAAAATAATTTGCTTGTTTAAGGGGGGGGGTGTAGTGGAGCCAAGTTGGATACCCCTGAGGCGTTAATTATGTTAATGATATTTTTGGAAGTTTCTTTTGTAATCAGTAATAAAAAAAAAGTAAAAAAATGCGCCGAGGTTTCTTCAGCGCAGTTGGGTTTTCCGTACAGCGTATAATCAAGGCCATCGAAAACAAATCTATCTTTTGGTGGTCTCGGTATAATGCTATATGAGCCGCGGCCCATGAATCATTAACCACGGCCCGGTGGTGGCCTGTCCTATATCGTTGTCAGGCGCACAATTATGGATAACTTTAACCTTAAATAAAATAAAAAACTACTGAAGCTAGAGGTCTGCAGTTTGGTATGTTTGATTGATTGAGGTGGATGATCAACATGCCAATTTGCAGCCCCCAGCCTCAGCAGTTTTTTAAGATCTGAGGCGAAGTGTGCTGCCGAACAGACAAAGCAGGAACAATAGTTTTCCTTTACAGAAAACTAAAACAGTGGCCCAAGACTATTGGGATACCAAACTAAGTGAACTTAGGCATTACAAGTTGGTATCTGGTTAAAAGAACTGGTAAAGATTAGATTTCATAGTTAAATCGTATCCTCTCTCTCTCTCTCTCTCTCTCTCTCTCTCTCTCTCTCTCTCTCTCTCTCTCTCTCTCTCAATAATGAAAAGGAACCCATCCTGTTCCCATAGTGTAGCAAGCGAATGCAACCTAAAATTAGCCCTTTTGAAGGCTCGGTCAAATTTAGTGGTACCTTCATGTTCAGAGACTCTTCATTGGTTGGTACGAATCCTAAGGTCCACACGATTCCTTTCAATTCCCTTTTAACACCTTTGCCACACTTAGATTCAGCCTTCGTGCGAGGGAAAGTGATGGCATAAGGCCAACTTTCACTCTTCTCTATCAGATATAATATTTACAAAGAAGTTTTCAAAATATGTGTGGGAACCATCACAGTATTTTAGAACTTACTCACATTTTTATCTATTTATTTATTGATTTGTTAATTTATTTTGTCCTTTCTAATAACTGATCTATTCTTACGTATTTCCTATTTACTTTTATCTTCTGTTACCTCTGTCAAATGAATGCCATAGTTTTTGCAAGCTTGAATTTCAAGTCCCTAATGGCCTCTTTTGTGGTCTTGTTCCATAGGAATGGGGCTCATCCTCTGAATAATAATAATAATAATAATAATAATAATAATAATAATAATAATAATAATAATAATAATAATAATAATATTTATTATTATTATACTGAAATCCTTCGAGTGGAACAAAACGAGATTACGATTTTGTGACATATCCTTGGTCACGTGACAGTTCGTTAGTTTGATGAAATTTGCCGGAAGATTTTTTTTTTTTGCTGGGTTTAACGAGCAACCTGAAAGTGGAATTTGACTCATGAGAGCGAAGACTTGGTCAATTTAATTGCTTGACTTAAATATGACTGACATGTGATTTAAAAAGACAATATATGAATTGTATGAAGGCGAACCATATTCTTGTATATATTGTACTCACTAATGTATTGTTCAGGCTCATGAACAAAATACATACCCTCTCATGAACAAAATACATACTGTCTCATGAACAAAATACATACTGTCTAGTGAACAAAATACAGACCCTCTCATGAACAATATACATAACTGTCTTATGAACAAAATACATACCCTCTCATGAACAAAATACATACTGTCTCATGAACAAAATACTGACCCTCTCTTGAACAAAATACATGACTGTGTGTCTCTTGAACAAAATACTGACTGTCTCTTGACAAAATACATACTGTCTCTATGAACAAAATACAGACCCTCTCATGAACAATATACATGCTGTCATGAACAAAATCATCTGCTGAACAAAATACATACTGTCTCATGAACAAAATACAGACCCTCTCTTGAACAAAATACATACTGTCTCATGAACAAAATACAGACCCTCTCATGAACAAAATACATACTGTCTCATGAACAAAATGCTGACCCTCTCTTGAACAAAATACATACTGTCTCATGAACAAAATACGTACCCTCTTATGAACAAAATACGTACGGTACTGTCTCATGAACAAAATACATACTGTCTCATGAACAATATACATACTGTCTCATGAACAAAATACATACTGTCTCATGAACAAAGTACTGACCCTCTCTTGAACAAAATACATACTGTCTCATGAACAAAATACATACTGTCTCATGAACAAAATACTGACCCTCTCTTGAACAAAATACATACTGTCTCATGAACAAAATACATACTGTCTCATGAACAAAATACATAAACAGTCTCACAGTAACAAAATACAGACCTCTCCTCATGAACAAAAATACAGACTCCCTCTCTCTCTGTGAAATCTTCAAATGTTCATCTGCAAAGAAAAATAATTTCACAATAATATTAGAATACTCTCTCTCTCTCTCTCTCTCTCTCTCTCTCTCTCTCTCTCTCTCTCTCTCTCTCTCTCTACTTTAAATAAATATAAAATAAACAGTTTCACAGTAATGTAGAGAAATTTCCCAGGCAGCGAAAATGCTCTCTCTCTCTCTCTCTCTCTCTCTCTCTCTCTCTCTCTCTCTCTCTCTCTCTCTCTCTCTCTCTCTCCACTTTGAAATAAATATAAAATAAACAATTTCACAGTTTAAACCAGGGGCTCTATCTCTCCCCTTTAAAGTTTAACGCTAATCGAACTGCATCCTCTTCGAGAGCTCAGCCGAGAGTGAAATCAGATAAATAAATGAAATGAAAAAAAAAAATATACGTTTTCCCTCCGTAGTAGAATCAGCCCAAAATCTCCCGAGTTTATACCAATACCCATTACGGGATAACTAAAGAGTCAACTTGCCTCCCCCGCTTGTAGGGGTATTTCGCCGAATGGGACTATAAAGCGTGTGTGTGTGTGTGTGTGTTTTGTGTGTGCGTGCGCGCGCGATTCCGCAGCGGTATGCGTCCGGACGTTATCTATATCTCCAATCTTGCGGCTTAACTCCGCAGGCTGTTTTGGGGCGCCATCTTCCGCCGCTAATTGGAATTTGGAAATTCCCCGAACAAGTTCAAAGTTTGAATGTCATTTGGGGGGCAACACACACTACACTAGTTTCTCTCTCTCTCTCTCTCTCTCTCTCTCTCTCTCTCTCTCTCTCTCTCGTTTGCATTTCAGTTTATGCTTGTTTAAGAGGCTGTTTTGGGAATAGTCAGTGTTGGTTGGTTAGAATTGGCTCGGCAGAATTCTCATATTCCCGTTTGGATCGCTTTGTTTAAATATATCTGGCTGTTTCGTACAGACAGGGTTGTAACAGATTCTGTTTCTGTTTAGATGTCTGTACACACAGACACACACACAGACGAACCAGCAGAACACAATCCTGACATCTGACAAAGTAAAGAACAAACAAACTGACTGGCCAAAAGAAATTCAAAAATTAATTTTTGTTTATTTCATCACTTACTTTTATTGTTTACTATTTTATAACATTCTCTCAATCGCCATTCCCCTTCCCCAACCCCCACCCTTTTCCCATTTACATCCCATCCCCCCCTCTCTCTCTCTCTCTCTCTCTCTCTCTCTCTCTCTCTCTCTCTCTCTCTCTCTCTCTCTCTGATTTAAGGCAAAAAAAATTTTAATTCCTCACTGTTATTTACCATTTTATCACACTTATTCTCTCAATCACCATTCCTCTTCCTCCTCCCCAACCCCTTTTCCCACTTATCATCCCATCCCCCCCTCTCTCTCTCTCTCCCTCTCCTATTAATGATTGCTATCTGCCTGATGGATGCATGCCATTTAATCTCCCTTTGTGACCCCAGAGAATCATTTATAATTTCACTGTTGTTGTGGATTGTTGTTGTTGTATTTTAAAATCGTGTGTGAATTTTGTAGAGCAGAAATTATCTTTTCTTTTAAGATGTTTGTGGGATGTGTGACCTTGAAGCGATGCTAGATTATTAGTTGATGATTATTAGTTAGTTTTTTTTTTAGAGACTTTTTACACCAGTTTTTTTGGAAGGGCAGATTGACATTTGATTATTTATTTTTTATTTGTTTATTTAGTAGTGTTTTTTATTTTGTTTATTTTGTGTTTATTACGTTATATATAGGTACATATATACATATATGTTTTTATATATATATATATAAATATAAATATATATATATATATATATATATATATGTATATATATATATATATATATATATAAAAAAATCTATATAATTTATATAAAATACAGTATACATATATATAATATAAATTATATATAGATTATACTGTATATATATATATATATATATATATATATATATATATATATATATATATGTATATATATATATATATATATATATATATATATATATATATATATATATATATATATATATATATATATATATATTATACACACACAACAGACCCATTTTTAACATAAATAAAAGGCATTATATACAGCCCGACATAATTTCTTAATCTGTCATTTAAAATGAAGAGCACAATAGAAGTAGTCAATAACATCATGACAAATGGACAGATATAATATCAACAGACCTACAATTTTTTTCTGTACCCATTTAGGGTGCATCCACATAACAGTAAATCATGTCGCAAACATCTGTTGGCAATTTTTCACATACATGTTACAGACAGGTTGAAAACAAGTTGTGACCATAAGTGGGGAACAAACCTTTGGCAAGTTGTTGATTTGTATTCAGCTAGTTTGCTGTGTGTGTATGCAACAAGTTGCCAATTTGTTGATGACATGTTTAAAGAATGTACCAACTTGTTGATGACATGTTTAAACAATGTACCAACTTGCTGATGACATGTTTAAACAGTGTACCAACTTGTTGATGACATGTTTAAACAAAGTACCAACTTATTGATGACATGTTTAAATAAAGTACCAAGGTTATCTGGTCTGACTGGGTTGCCTTTCTTTGTTGGACATGTATTCAAAGTGTTTGTGATATGTATGCAACAAGTAATCAACACATTTATAACATGTTACAAACTCCTGGTAACAGGATCTGAATGTGTAACCTCTCTTTATGGTAAACGTATTCAACTTGTTTGTGATATATATACAAGTTACTAATGTATTTATGACATGTTACAAACTCCTGGTTATCAGTGTATACAACAAGTTACTAACATATTTATGACATGTTACAAACACCTGGTTATCAATGTATACAACAAGTTATTAATTATTTATGCCATGTTACAAATTCCTGGTTATCAAATCTGACTGTATAACCTCTCTTTGATGACATTTTTTCAGCATGTTTGTGACGTGTGCAACAAGCTAACAACATGTTTACAACATGTTGTAAACTTCATGTCAAATCTGACCGTGTCACCTTTCTTTCGCAGGACATGGGCAAAGCAGGGGCGCGGAATGCCATGGGCAGCGAACATAGATAATCAGCGGAGTTATGCCCATCGGGCCTGCGGGGAGCTCCTCAGAAGGGGGAGGAGGAGGAGGAGGAGGAGGAGGAGGAGGGGGAGGGGGGGCTGGTACGGTGTGTGAGGAGGAGAACAGCCCCCCTCCTGCTGTTCCCTCCAGACCTCCCCCGCCCCCGCCGCCTAGATTGAACACTTGCATCCACGGTCGACCCATCAACTCAAACAACAACAATAATGAGCCTAACGGGCCAGGTGAGTAAAGATGTATATGATTTTTATACATTTTTTTATTTTTTGTATATTTTTTTTTTACTTGTCAGTTTTCGTGATATTTTTCCCGCAAATGTTTTTTTTTTTTTTTTTTTATTTTTTTGTCATTGCAGGTTTGTTTGGCTTTTATTGTTTCTAAAGAGTAGAAACTGGCGGGGAATGATATTTGCGTTGGGGAAAAATTATGTCATTGTATTTTATTGCGAAGCTACTAGCTGTATGCATATATAATATATAAATATACATATATACATTATATAAATTTATACATATACACATATATATATATGTGTAAATACATTATATATATATTATATTATATATGATTATAATCACTTATCCATATATATATATGTATGTGTGTGTATGTATATATATATATATATATATATATATATATATATATATATATATATATATATATATATAAATATATGTATATATCTATATATAATGTATATATATATATATATATATATATATATATATATATATATATATATATAAATATATGTATATATGCATATATATATATATATATATATATATATATATATATATATATTTATATATATATATATATATATATATATATATATATAATGTGTGTGTGTGTGTGTGTGTGTGTAGACACACACACACACTAACACAAACGAATCAACAACGGCGCCTGCATAAGTTGTGGAATTACTTATCAGCAGCTCCATTAATTGAATATATTAGGATGGCATCAAATGACCTGGCAAAAAATTTATTGCCCGATCGGATCTGGCGATTATAAATCTCCTGCGCTCAGCCGAGCCGAAAATTCATAGTTGGCCCTTGGCTCTGCTTTTGCCCAAGTCCTTGCATTTATTGGGTATTTATTCATGCGTTCGTTCTCTCTCTCTCTCTCTCTCTCTCTCTCTCTCTCTCTCTTCTCTCTCTCTCTCTGTACGTATATATATATATATATATATATATATATATATATATATATATATATATATATATATATATATACATATATTTATTTATGTATATAGCATACATAAATATATATGCATATATATATATATATATATATATATATATATATATATATATATATATATATATATATATATAAAGAGAGAGAGAGAGAGAGAGAGAGAGAAGAAGAAAGAAGAAGAAAGAAAATCCCGAATTCTTTGTAATTTCTTACGTTTAATAATAACTAAGACTTATTTTGGGTTTTCATAAATCTATTTTTATTTCTATTTCTGTGTTCATTTCTTTGATCAGATTTGTTGATTCGCATATTCATTTATTCCTTTTCGTCGATTTTCGTGAAACCCATTTTGTTTCTGTTGCAAAGATATCACGTTAGTCAATGATTCGTAAATCTTCTTAACATTTCACTTAAGTCAATAACTCTCTTAATATTTCACGTAAGTTAATAACTCTCGTACTATTTCACGTAGGTTAATAACCCTTTCAACATTTCACGTAGGTTAATAACTCTTGTAATATTTCATGTAGGTTAACTCTCATAATAAATATTTCACGTAAGTTAATAACTCTCGTAATATTTACCGTAGGTTAACAACTTTCTTAATATTTCACATATAAGTTAATAACTCTCGTAATGTTCACCATAAGTTAATAACTCTCTTAATATTTCACGCAAGGTAATAACTCTGTTAACATTTCACGTAGGTTAATAACCATTAAATTTTCACGTGAGTTAATAACTTTTAAAATTTCACGTAAGTTAATAACTTAGAATTTCACGTAAGTTAATAACTTAATATTTCGCGTAAGCTCTTAACTCTTAATATTTCACGTAAGTTCATAACTCTTAATATTTCACTTGAGCTAATAACTCACTTAATATTTCACGTAATTTAATAACTCTTAACATTTCACGTAAGTTAATAACTCTCTTTATATTTCACGTAAGGTAATAACTTTCTTCATATTTCGAGTAAGTTGAACTCTCTTAAATTTTCAATGAGTTAATAACTCCTAAAATTTCACGGAAGTTAATAACTCTTAATATTTTTCCTACGTTAATAACTCCGAATATTTCACGTAAGTTCATAACTCTTAATATTTCACGCAAGTTAATAACTTTCTTAATATTTCACGTACAGTAACAACTTAATATTTCACGAAAGTTAATAACTCTTAATATTTCGCGTAAGCTCATAACTCTTGCATTTTCACGTGAGTTAATAACTCTTCATATTTCACGTAAGTTAATAACTCGAATTTGACGATCCACGCCACTTGGCAGTCCCTGCGAGTTAATAAATCATTAACTATCGACGGACTCGATAACGTGGGATTCTGTATCCTGTTCTGTATCCTACCAGTGTAAACGTTTGAGTAATCAAGGGTAACCGTTTGATTGGTAGTTGGCAAACGTTTGGGTCGTATGTTGTGGATTTGACTGTCCAGAGGAATAGTTGGCCCTGGGGTATCTACTGACAGGTGGTAGGAGGGGTGGGAAATATATATATATATGTATATATTTATTTATATTTATATATGAATGTCTTTTATTGTAATACAGCAGTATAGTATGTAGATAAAAGGCCCATAAAACACTATTTGAATATTGCAACCATATATTTCGAGCACTTCCTTCTGTGTCCCTGTTCACTGGCAAAATAAGGACAGATGATATGATACAAGAATATATATACAAAGCATCTGTAGGTGTGCCAGTAAGTCTCCGTTGGTATGTAGGTGGTGTTGACCCAGGAAGGATGGAAATTAAGGTATTCCCTTGTGTTTCTAGGGCTTCATTAACTCCCGTCTGGCGATGCTTAAGAAGAGGCCTGGGGATTAACTCGTCGATGTCATCCGATTTCCAATGTCCTCCCGACAGGTTCATATTGTTGGTTTGGTTGATGAGAGCAGATTACAGTATCTTCCTTTTTGTAGGGACACCTACGTATGCTTTGTTTATATAGCTTATTCTTGTATCATATCATATACGTCCTTATTTTACCAGTGAACAGGGGCACAGAAGGAATTGCTCGAAATATGTGGTTGCAACGTTTAAATAATGTTTTATGGGCCTTTTTATCTTCATATATATATATATATATATATATATATATATATATATATATATATATATATATTACATACATATTGCATTTAACCATATAGAAATTTTGAGTCATTTTCTTAGGAATCATTGTATTAATAATTCGTTCGAATTATCATATATTTTTGAGGAATTTTGTACCAATAACTTCAAGGAGTTATTACGTCAGTCATCCAGGAAATTGTGACGCCAGGTGAAATCACTATCAATCTAGGCTTCATCTATAGACGTCACTTAGGACAGTGCCCAGTATAAGGGATTCTCTCCTCCCTTCTGTGGTTCCTGTGGTGTCTGTGTTAAGAGGACAATGTACTGTATATGGTCCTCTCTCTCTCTCTCTCTCTCTCTCTCTCTCTCTCTCTCTCTGGGGCCCTTCGTCGGAATCTCTTACCATCCGAGGAATCTCCTCTCTCTCTCTCTCGGGCCCTTCGTCGGAATCTCTTACCATCCGAGGAATCTCTCTCTCTCTCTCTCTCTCTCTCTCTCTCTCTCTCTCTCTATCTGGGTCCCTTCGTCGGAATCTCTTACCATCCGAGGAATCTTCGAACGAAGCACTGAGGGCTCCCCCCCCCCAAGTCATTGATTTCCTCCACTATCCATCTCTCTCTCTCTCTCTCTCTCTCTCGCCACGCAAATCCTTAATTACAGAATATTTACCAAACGTGGCGCCATCTCCCCTTTGATTGTTACCGCATACCTCCGATTGGTTTAATTAAGGTCTCTCTCTCTCTCTCTCTCTCTCTCTCTCTCTCTCTCTCTCTCTCTCCCTTTCCGAAAGGAGAAACAGAAGAAGACGAAGATGAAAGTGTAAACAGTGTCTTCGTGTCGTTTCGTCTGGTTGATTCCGAGATCGTCTTGATGTCTCGTAACTGTATTCGAGTTCTCTTTTGTTGTTATAGTTTCTCTTGGGTTAAATTAAGAAGAAGAAGAAGAAGAAGAAGAAGAAGAAGAATAAGGAGAAGAAGAAGAAGAAGGAAGAAGGAGAAGGAGGAGAAGGAGAAGAAGAAGGAGAAGAAGGTGATGAAGATATGGATTCCGAAATCGTCTGTTTTCCTCGTAACTATAGTTGACTATAATTCGAGTTCTCTTTTGTTGTTATAGTTTCTCTTGGGTTAAATTAAGAAGAAGAAGGAGAAGGAAAAGGAGAAGAAGAAGAAGAGATGATGATGAAGATGGGGATTCCGAAATCGTGTGTTGTTCTCGTAACTATAGTTGGCTATAATTCGAGTTTTCTTGAGTTGTTATAAGTTTCTCTTTGGTTAAATTAAGAAGAAGGAGAAGGAGAAGGGGAAGAAGAAGAAGAAGAAGAAGAAGAAGAAGAAGAAGAAGAAGGATGAGAAGAAGAAGGAGAAGATGATGATGATGAAGATGTGAATTCCCAGTTCGGCTGAAGTCTCGTAACTATATTGGACTGTAATTCGGGTTCTCTTGAGTTATTACTGTTTCTCGTGGATGAAATTACGGTTGTAATTGACTCTCGCAATTGCCTTGAGAACACGAGGTTGTAATGGGCTCAGATATAACGAGATATAACAACAAGATATAACAGTATAACAATTATCGAAACTATCCATCTCCCCTTCTTCCCCTTCCTCTTCCCCTTCCCCTTCCCCTTCCCTTCCTCTTCCCCTTCCCCTTCCTCGGTGTCTGTCCTTGTCCCTTATTCCTCCACTGTTCTCTTCTCTCCCCTCCCCCTTCCCCTCTCCCCTCCCCCTTTCATCCCATGATAGTGAGATTGATCGAAGTTGAAAAACAAGGAATTTGGTGAAGCCTAGAAAATATTATTGTTTTGAGAAGAGAGAGAGAGAGAGAGAGAGAGAGAGAGAGAGAGAGAGAGAGAGAGAAAGAAAGAGAGAGAATGATAGACTATTGAGAAAGTAATTCGGAGATGTGGCTTCAAGATTGGAAACGCAATAGCATCATGATGGGGAACAAAAGTTTCAAATTGTTGTTTAAGGCAATCAGCGAGAGGCCTGGGTTCGATCCCATTGGAGTTGGGGGAGGTGGTGGCGGGCTTTTTGGCAAAATGCATTTTGTCCCTGTAGAGATAAGTGGTGAATTATGTACCTGGTGGTTAGTGGACTGTGTTGGGTGTATGTATATATGTGTATATTATATATATGTATGTGTATATATATGTATAATTATATATATATATATTTATTTGTATGTATATGTATATATCTATATATCTATGTATGTATGTATGTATGTGTATGTATGTATGTATGTATGTATATATATATATTATATATATATATATATATATATATATATATATACATTATATATATGTGAATATATATTATATATATGTATATATATATATATTATATATATATATATATATATATATATATATATATATATATATATATATATATATATATATTATATATATATATATATATATATATATATATATATATAATATATATATATATATATATATATATATATATATATATATATCCTATATATATATATATATATTGAATAATGAACCTTACAACTCGTACCTAATCTTCTCAAATACACTCATCATGGCGCCGACCTCCTATATAAATCGTTAGAGACTTACCAAGATTTATCATAATTTATTTGAATTTATCAGAATGTACCCAAATTTATCATAACATATAAAACCAACTGTTGCTACGACCTTCTTGTCCTATTTATCAACAAGTAAAAAATGCGCCAAAGTTTCTTTGGCGCAATCGAGTTTTCTGTACAGCCGCTAGAGCATATAATCAAGGCCACCGAAAATAGATCTATCTTTTGGTGGTCTCGGTATAATGCTGTATGAGCCGCGGCCCATGAAACTTTCAACACGGCCCGGTGGTGGTCAGTCCTATATCGTTGCCAGAAGCACGATTATGGCTAATTTTAACGTTAAATAAAATTAAAATTACTGGGGAGGCTAGAGGGCTGCAGTTTGATATGTTTGATGATTGGAGGGTGGATGATCAACATACTAATTTGCAGCCCTCTAACATCAGTAGTTTTTAAGAACTGAGGGCGGACAGGAAAAGTGCCGACAGAAAAAGTGTGGACACGAAAAAGTGCCGACAGCAAAAGTGCAGACAGAAAAAGTGTGGACAGAAAAGTGTGGACAGAAAAAGTGCGGACAGTAAAAGCGTGGACAGAAAAAGTATGGACAGAAAAAAATACGGACAGAAAAAGTGCGGACAGAAAAAGTGTGGACAGAAAAAGTGCGGGCAGAAAAAAGCGCGGACAAGTGTGTACAGAAAAAAGTGTGGACAGAAAAAGTGCGGACAGAAAAAAAATGCGGACAGAAAAAGTGCGGACAGAAAAAAGTGCGAACAGGAAAAAGTGCCCACAGAAAAAAGTGCGGACAGTAAAAGTGCGGACGGAAAAAGTGCAGACAGAAAAAGTGTGGACGGACAGACAAAGCCGGCACAATAGTTTTCTTCGACAGAAAACTAAAACCAACTGTTGCTTTCGGCAATTCTCTTTGATTTACGGTCGTCTTGTGCTATTTATCAAGAAGCGCTGTCTGGAACAGTGATCTTTCTTGCAGTGGTATGGTTCAGGGAGGGAACGTTTTTCATTTTGAGATAATATTCACGGGAACTTTTAGTTTTCTCTAATAGAAAGCTGTTGAGATGGCTTTGTCTGTCCGTCCGCAACTTTTTCTGTTCGTACTTTTTCTGGCCGCAATTTCCCTATGCTCCACAAATCCGCACTTTTTCTGTTCTGTACTTTTCTGGCACCAATTTCCGGCCCACTTTTTCCGTCCACACTTTTTCTGTTCGTACTTTCTGGCCGCAATTTCCCTGGCCCACTTTTTTCCGTCCGCACTTTTTCTGTTCGTACTTTTTTCTGGCCGCACTTTTTCTGTACGCAGTTTTTTCTGGCCGCGCTTTTTCTATACGCACTTTTCTGTACGCAGTTTTCTGTACGCAGTTTTTTCTGTCCGCAATTTTTTTCTGTCCGCACTTTTTTCTGGCTGCATTTTTTTCTGTCCGCACTTTATTGTCTGACCTTTTTCTGTCCGCGATTTTTTCTGGCCGCACTTCTTCTGGCCCCACTTTTTCTGTCCGCACTTTTCTGTACGCAGCTGTTTCTGGCCCCACTTTTTTCTGTCCGCACTTTTTCTGTCCGCACTTTTTATGTACGCAGTTTTTCTGTACGCAGTTTTTCTGTCCGCACTTTTTTCTTTCCGCACTTTTTCATACGCAGTTTTTTTTGTCCGCACTTTTCCTGTCCGCACTTTTTTGTACGCAGTTGTTTCCGTCCGCCCTTTTTTCCGTCCGCCCTCAGATCTTGAAGACTATTGAGGCTAGAGGGCTGCAAATTGGTATTTTGATCATCCACCCTCCAGTCATCAAGCATACCAAATTGCAGTCCTCT
>NC_089742.1:27015847-27020847 GCF_040412425.1 Macrobrachium rosenbergii | reverse complement strand
CTGAAATCATTATATCTAGACTGAAAACCTTGTATTTTCTCTCGGAGATAAATATAGAAGACTGAAACTACTGCATAATTTAGACTGAAATCATTATATAATCTAGACTGAAAACCCTCCGTTTCCTCTCGGACATAAACGCAGAAGAGTGACTTAGGCACAGACTCAGTAGTAGTAGTAATTTCCACCTGAGGTCTTGTAACGGCTCTCCTCGGCCGCCCTAATCTGGTGTTTTGTTCCCCACAGAAGTTTTCCTTCGGGAAATAAAGGTAAATGGGATGTTTTTTTTTTTTTTTCTTGCGGGGGTGGGGGTGAGGAGGGGAAGGGGAAAGGGAGGTTTTCTGATGTGCGTGGCTTAACTTTTTTTAATCTCTCTCTCTCTCTCTCTCTCTCTCTCTCTCTCTCTCTCTCTCTCTCTCTCTCTCTCTCTCTCTCTCTCTCTCTCTTTAAAGGACATTGTCTGTCTGTGGCTTTGTGAAACTCTCTCTCTCTCTCTCTCTCTCTCTCTCTCTCTCTCTCAAAGACATTGTCTGTCTGTGGCTTTGTGAAACTCTCTCTCTCTCTCTCTCTCTCTCTCTCTCTCTCTCTCTCTCTCTCTCTCTCTCTCTCTCTCTCTCTCTCTCTCTCTCATATCATACGGTTCTTTATATAGTTTATGTAGTTCGTATTTAGTTTATAGTCTTTATAGTTTACATATATACTTTATATATAGTTCATATAGTTTATAGTCTATACAGTAACTAGTTTTGTTCATGTAGAGTTTATAGAGTTTATATAGTTTTTCATACGTGAAAAATCTAATATACTAAAGAAAGATTTATCAGTATTTTTTCTAATAAAGCACCATTGTTTTACCCGATAGGCACAGTTGATTTATCTAGTAAGTATAGTCGGTTCACTAAATAAATTCTGATCTTACCCAGTAGGCACCGTAATCTTACTCAGCAGGCACCAAAATCTTACCCCATTAGGCACCATAATCTTACCCGGCAGGCACCATAATCTTACTCAGCAGGCATCATAATCTTACTCCAGCAGCAATGGTCGTCTTTGCAGTGGGCGAAGTGCATCGCTTAGCAGGCACCATAATCTTACCCATTAGGCACCGTAATCTTACCCCACTAGGCACCATAATCTTACCCGGCAGGCACCATGATCTTACTCCAGCAGGCATGGTCGTCTTTGCAGTGGGCGAAGTGCATTGCAATCACAGGAAGTCTCAATTGGCATCCGAAGGCCGTTTGTCCGAAAGCATTATCAATGCAGGTGGAGCCAGGCGTTTGTGTCAGATAATGTGTCCATTATATATATATATATATATATATATATATATATATATATATATATATATATATATATATATATATATATATATATAGAGAGAGAGAGAGAGAGAGAGAGAGAATCCTACTCATACACATGGACCCTTTTGACTGATCTGAAATCCTGTATTGCAGAGAAAATCCTTCACATTGAGAGAGAGAGAGAAGAAAGAAGAAAGAGAGAAATAAAAAAGATTTTTTGAGTGCAAAAGCTGACAGGTAAATCAGGTGGTTTCAAGATAATTCCTTTTCCCAAATAATCACTACAGAAACGACAGTAAACTGCAAAAATAAAGGCAAGACATTCAATAGGAAGTAATAAACAAATAAATAAATTAAAAAAAAGTAGGGAGAAGACGGACGTAAAGGCTTTTTCTTTTTTTCTTTCTTTTGTATCCGAAGGTGAATGCCGGTAGAAGAGAAGAGAAGAGAAGAGAAGAGAAGAGAAGAGGTGAAGAAAAAATGAAAGATATCGCCTGGCTTTCTTAGGTAAACACTTCAGCACTCCTGGGAAGAAGAAGAATTCTTGGTCTTAGAGAGAGAGAGAGAGAGAGAGAGAGAGAGAGAGAGAGAGAAATATCAGTAAACTACTTAAAGGTTGCAGTTTGTTGACGTTCAAAGAGAGAGAGAGAGAGAGAGAGAGAGAGAGAGAGAGAGAAGAGATCAGTACACGACTACTTAAAGGTTGCAGTTTGTTGACGTTCAGAGAGACAGACAGAGACAGAGAGAGATCAGTACGACTACTTAAAGGCTGCAGTTTGTTGACGTTCAAAGAGAGAGAGAGAGAGAGAAAGATAGAGAGAGAGAGAGAGAGAGAGAGAGAGAAGCAGCATGACTGCTTAATGCTTGTTGTCGGTTGACATTTAAAAAGTAAGAAAGATACAGACAGACAGACAGACGGAGAGAGAGAGAGAGAGAGAGAGAGAGAGAGAGAAACTGGAAGGGTTCTAGACCATCCCGGCTATATCTGTCGCGTCTTACCTGCCACGAAGCGGTTATCTGGTGCAGCTGAAGCGACATTTTGCAATCATTGCAAGACCAGATTATAGGAAATAGTTATCTTTCCCTTCCCCTCCTCCCTCCCTCTCCCTCCCCTCCCCTCCCCTCCACCATCGTACACGAGACAGAAGCAATGAGATGACACGTCGGAATTGTGAAGGTGAGACACGGTTTGTGTGTGTTTGTGTGGTTGTGTGTATGTTTGTGTTTGTGTAGGATTCAGGCGAATTCTATTTCCTTACCTGGAACGTTTAAATTGGAGTGTTTGTGTGTATGTTTGTGTGTGTTTGTGAAGGATTCAGGCGAATTCTATTTCGTTACCTGGAACGTTTAAATTGTAGAGAATCCCTTGATTGTAATAATAATAATAATAATAATAATAATAATAATAATAATAATAATAATAATAATATGTAAATATCATGAACAGTAATTATATGGATATATATATACGTTTATATACATTATATATATATATATATATATATATATATATATATATATATATATATATATATATATATTTATATATATATATATATATATATATATATATATATATATATATATATATATAAAACCTATATATATATGTACTATGTGTATATATATACATATATATATATATATATATATATATATATATATATATATATATATATATATATATATATAACTCTTTATATGTTTATATGTATATATATGTGTTTGTGTATGTCTGTCTGTCCGTACGAAGACTAACGTTTTAAAAAAAAGACTACATAACAGTCAGTGTGCAAGACTTGAAGCTCATATACCACCTGGTGTAATGACATAAGAGAACAGATTCTGGGATCCTTTGGTTGCGGAGAAACTCCTTAGTATCAACCACATCCTGTTCACGAATGTTTTATTCTTTTTAGTTTTGTGTAAAAGAAAACTGTTGTGCCGGCTTTGTCTATCCGTCCGCGCTTTATTCTATCCGCACTTTTTCTGTCCGCCCTCAGATCTTAAAAACTACTGAAGCTAGAGGGCTGCAAATTAGTATGTTGATCATTCACCCTCCAATCATCAAACATGCCAAATTGCAGCCCTCTAGCCTCTGTAGTTTTTAATTCTATTTAAGGTTAAAGTTAGCCGTAATCTTGCTTCTGGCAGCGATATAGGATAGGCCACCACCGGGCAGTAGTTAAAGTTTCATGGGCCGCGGCTCGTACAGCATTATACCGAGACCACCGAAAGATAGATCTGTTTTCGGTGGCCTTGATTATACGCTGTAGCGGCTGTACAGAAAACTCGATTTCATATGGACTGTACTTTTTCGAGAATTCTGGTCTTGAAACAAACAAACGCAAAAGTGAACGCACATACATACAAACACACAGATTACTCACCCATGTAGTATATATGTGTGGAAACAAACTTACAAACCAGTGTGCAAATAGAAACACACGAAGGAGATATTTCACATATCCTGAGAAAGAGAGAGAGAGAGAGAGAGGAGAGAGAGAGAGAGAGAGAGATTTACACTCATATACAAGAACCTTGAAGAGAGAGAGAGAGAGAGAGAGAGAGAGAGAGAGAGAGATACACACTCATATGCAAGAACCTTGAAGAGAGAGAGAGAGAGAGGGCTTACTAACGCCGAAAAGAGAGAGAGAGAGAGAGAGAGAGAGAGAGAGAATGATAAAACCATTCCCCTTTCCATCGTAACTCTTGATGACCAGATTCATAATATGAATAAATCTACAAACTTGTTTTGAGTTTTGACTTGGAACTGACGGCAGACAGTCAACAATCCTTCCGGCTGGGACAAATCCGCCGTCATTTCCGTTTGTTAAGCAATCGCTGTCGTTTGGGAGAGTGCGGGAAGATTACCCGTCCTGTGCTCGCTCCATTCCACTAACACAAAGACACAGTTAATATCTCCGTTAAATGAGGAATCTTCGTGAGGAAAGCTTATTTTTTCATTGCACAAATTAGAAATCAATCATTCTTCTGCCAAACATTAACATAAGCCAGCGCTCTACCTCACTACAATTCTTTCCCACCCACGAATTATCGATCTGGTTTACGTAATTGTTGTTACAAAACGATGTTATCAATTAAACAGCGTAAAAAAATTAGTGCCTGTACACACACACACACACTCACACACACACACTTGATATTAATTTCAGCGAGCGGTTGTGTTTACAATGCACACAATGAATTTTCGCGGAAATTTATTTTGGCGAGCGCGCTTCTGGTAGTATAAACACACACTTGTTTGTCTTTGTATGCAAACCTCTGATTTTTTCATCTTTGTTCAAATATGGAATTTACTGTTTTTTTCTGGGAAGTGATGTTTGAGGGGATATATATATATATATATATATATATATATATATATATATATATATATATATATATATATATATATATATATATATATGTATGTATATATATATATGTATATATATATATATATATAATATATATATATATATGTATATATATATATATATATATATATATATATATACTGTATATATATATATATATATATATATATATATATATATATACATAAATAATGTGTGTGTGTGTGTGTGTGTATGTATATAATATATATGTATATATGTGTATATATATAATATAATATATATATATATATATATATATATATATATGTAACTGTATATTATATATATATATATG
>NC_089742.1:27003347-27013347 GCF_040412425.1 Macrobrachium rosenbergii | reverse complement strand
GCCGCGGGTCATACAGCATTACACCGAGACCACCGAAAGATAGATCTGTTTTCAGTGCCTTGATTATACGGTGTAGCGGCTGTACAGAAAATTCGATTGCGCTGAAGAAACTTCGGCGCATTCTTTTATTTGTTTCCTGTGTACATTGATTCGGCATCAGTTCGCATTTCTCTCTTCAGTTTCCCGTACTTAAAAAACATTTAACTATTCTCTTCATTCTTAAACATATCAAGAACGAAACATTCTTCCTTGCAACATTGATATTGAAAGGTTGCAGGAAAATAAGACATAAACCATTTAAGATGATGCTTGTTCTGAGAAAAAAATAACAAAAAACAAACACTAACAAGTAAAAAATGCTCCGAAGTTTCTTCGGTGCAATCAAGTTTTCTGTACAGCATATAATGCTGTATGAAACTCTCAGCCACAGCCCATGAAACTCTCAGCCACGACCCATGAAACTCTCAGCCAAGGCCCATGAAACTTTCAGCCACGACCCATGAAACTCTCAGCCGCTGCCCATGAAACTTTCAGCCCCGGCCCGGTGGTGGCATGTGTTGTTGGCACCTATAGCGGTGCCAGACGCACCACTATGGCTAACTTTAACCTTAAATAAAACAAAAACTACTGAGACTAGAGGGTCGCAATTTGAAATGTTTGATGATTGGAGGGTGGATGATCAACATACCAATTTGCAGCCCTCTAGCCTCAGTAGTTTTTAAGATCTGAGGGCGGACAGAAAAAAAGTGCGGACGGACGGACAGAGCAAATAGCCATCTCATAGTTTTCTTTTACAGATCTTTTACAGAACACTGAAAACTAGACATTCAGACAGACAAACATTTAGACAGGCAGACAGACAGAACAGTGTCTTCTTCTTTTTCTTCTTCCTCTTCTATTGTCTTTTATTGGGTTTCTGTCACGTGCGCTGGATGTTTGTTGATGGAGAGCCTTGTGTTTCTGCCTGTTTGTGTTTATGTGTTTGTTTGTGTGTGTGTTTGTGAGTTTCTTGGCAATCTAACATTTCATTTTTCATCTTTTATTTTATATTCCTTGACGTTTGTCGTTTATTTTGGTTAGTCCACAAAGGAGTGCAATGGTGTTTTGTCTTTTCGAATGCTCTCTCTCTCTCTCTCTCTCTCTCTCTCTCTCTCTCTCTCTCTCTCTCTCTCTCTCTCTGTGTTTTCCACGCCGTAAACCGATGAAAAACTATTTGCTTATTTATACTCCTTTACTCTCCTTTTACTTGGGCCTTTAATATAATGCTCTCTCTCTCTCTCTCTCTCTCTCTCTCTCTCTCTCTCTCTCTCTCTCTCTCTCTCTCTCTCTCTCTCTTTTCTGCACCATAAAACGATGGAAAACTATTTGCTTATTTATACTCCTTTACTCCCCCTATCCTTGGGCTTTTAATATGATTCTCTCTCTCTCTCTCTCTCTCTCTCTCTCTCTCTCTCTCTCTCTCTCTCTCTCTCTCTCTCTCTCAGGCCACTTTTTTTCCCATGCCAAGAACAAAACGAGTGAGGAAAAAGACCTGTCAATAGCCATTCTCTTTCTCTCTCTCTCTCTCTCTCTCTCTCTCTCTCTCTCTCTCTCTCTCTCTCTCTCTCTCTCTCTTTCTTTTTTCCTTTCTTTTTCTCCTTTCCTTTTTCTTTTCACCTCTGGTGGTGATAGAAAAGTTTTTTTTTTTACTTTCTTCACCTTTGTCATATGAGTGTTTTTTTTTTTTTTTTTTTGAAGGCAGGGGAAGGAAAGGTGAGATGATATCATTGGCAACTGTCATTCGGTGTAAGTTAAATGTTTACAGATATTAAGAACAGTGATTTTGTAATTATGTAATATACGCTTGGAATATAGACTTGATAACATCTATCCTTTTTGGGGAGAGTATTGAATGATTAAATATCTCGATATTCAGTCAGGAGTGATGTACAGTCTGGAATGATATCCAATCTGGATTGATATTCTGTCTGGAGTGATATCCAATGTGGAATTATATCCGCTCTGGAGTGTTATCCAGTCTGGAAATATTTCCAGTGTGGAGTGATATCTAAACTGGAATTGTATTTAGTGTAGAATGATATCCAGTCTGGAATGATATCCAGTCTGGAATGATATCCAATCTGGAGCGATATCCAATCTGGAGGGATATTCCAGTCTGGAATGATATCCAATCTGGAGTGATATCCAATCAGGAGTGATATCCAGCCTGGAATTATACCCAATCTGGAATGATATCCAGCCTGGAATGGTAGCCAGCCTGGAGTGGTAACCAATCTGGAATGGCATCCAGCCTGGAGTGATATCCGATTTGGAATGATATACAGCCTGGAGTGATATCCAACCTGGAATGATATCCAGCCTGGAATTATATCCAAATCTAGAATGATATCCAGCCTGGAATTATATCCAATTTAGAATTGTATCCAATCTGGAATGATATCCAAATCTGGAATGATATCCAGTCCGGAATTATATCCAGTTTAGAATTATATCCAATCTGAAGTGATATCCAATCTGGAACGATATCCAGTCTGGAATTGTATCCAGTTTAGAATTATAGCCAATCTGGAGTGATATCCAACTGGAGTGGTATCTAACCTGGAACCTAAAATGATATCCAGCCTGAAGTGATATCCGATCTGGAATGAATCAAACCTGGAATTATATCCAAATCTGGAATTATATCCAATCTGGAATGATATCCAAATTCTGGAATGATATCCAAATCTGGAATGATATCCAGTCTGGAATTATATACCGTATATCCAGTCTGGAATTATATACCGTATATCCAGTTTAGAATTATATCCAGTCTGGAGTGATATCCAATCTGGAGTGACATCTAATCTGGAGTGTTATCCAATCTGGAGTGATATCCAGCCTGGAATGATATCCAATCTAGCGCCAGCCGCAACATATTGGGAAAAGGGCAAGATTTATGTCTCCTCCCCCTCCCTCCCCCTCCCATCCTCTCCCCCCCTCCCCTCCCCTCCCCTCCCTCACTTAAACATTCACGCCGCGGCGCTAAGCGGATATTAAAAACATATCTTCCGCTTCCAGCGCGGTTGGGAACAACTGGAAGAGATATTTTCCAGGAATGCCTGGAAAGGAAAAGAAATATATTCTAATATTTGAAGTGTTATGAGAGCGTCGGATTTATTCGCGATGGATTAATGTAGTTTGATCTAGATTTTAATAAGGAGAGAGAGAGAGAGAGAGAGAGAGAGAGAGAGAGAGAGAGAGAGAGATTCAGTTCCAACCCGACAGAGAAAGAGAGAGGGAGAGAAATTAAATACGAAACTGACAGAAAGAGAAGAGATAGAGAGAGAGAGATTCAGTACCAAACCGACAAAGAGAGAGAGAGAGAGAGAGAGAGAGAGAGAGAGAGAGAGAAACAGCGCACCAAATTTCACAGGCGATCTGTGGCCTCGTAAGGAATGTTAACTAATAGCGGCCTAACTGCAACTTTAGGGAAGGGGAGGGGCTGGGAGGAGGAGGGAGAGAAAGAGAGGAAGGGGTGGAAAGAGGGAGAGGAGGTGGGAAGAGGTGGGGGAGGGAGTGTAATTATCGCCATCTCTTGCAAGTGCAACAAAGATCTTGCAAATCAGCGCAACGTAAGCTAGGCATAAGACACGTGTCCACTCCCACGTAACAGCTATGATAACTTAAACGACAGGCCAGGAGAGAGAGAGAGAGAGAGAGAATCAGTTTGTAACGTTAACTTTCACACAAATGCTTTATAATGTTGAATGAACTGAGAGAGAGGAAGAGAGAGAATAACAGGCGTGTATGATATTTAGTCGACTGCTGTAGGACAAGCTTCCTCTCTCTCTCTCTCTCTCTCTCTCTCTCTCTCTCTCTCTCTCTCTCTTTCTATATATATATGTAGTATATATATATATATATATATATATATATATATATATATGTACATATTATATATATATATATATATATATATATATAATATATATATATATATATATATATATATATATATATATAGATATGTATTACATATATATATAGAATATATATACATATATATATATATATATATATATATATATATATATATATATATATATATATATATATAATTATATACACAAATTCACACCTCTCTGCTACAAACGCCCCATATTACTATGGCTTCATATTACGATGGCTACAGCTGTATTTTGATCATATTACTAAAACAAAATACAGCTCTAGCCATTGTACTACAAACTGCATTCGCTCTCTCTTTATTCCGCAATAAATCCTGTCTATCTGGAGGTTAATGTAGACGGTTGGCGCATTAAAGTATTATAAAAACAAAGGCGTCGGGTATAAGGACTTTATATTAAAAGGGTCAGGGGTACTCTCTCATTGTTCTGTACTTATATTCTCGTGCCCGTATTATTTGTGAATTATGGCGACTCTCTCTCTCTCTCTCTCTCTCTCTCTCTCTCTCTCTCTCTCTCTCTCTGTTTAGCTTATTTCCTTCTTTATGTCTTTATGGCTCTCTCTCTCTCTCTCTCTCTCTCTCTCTCTCTCTCTCTCTCTCTCTCTCTGTGTTTAGCTCATTTCCTTGTTAGCTCTCTCTCTCTCTCTCTCTCTCTCTCTCTCTCTCTCTCTCTCTCTCTCTCTCTCTCTGTGTGTTTAGCTCATTTCCTTGTTTACGGCTCTCTCTCTCTCTCTCTCTCTCTCTCTCTCTCTCTCTCTCTCTCTCTCTCTCTCTCTCTCTCTCTCTCTCTCCCCAAGTTAAGCTAGAGAGGTTCTTTACCACCCATTATACTCCTCAACGAACCATTAAATATATCCCTACGTCACACATTAATGGGTGGGGGAAGGGGAGGGGGTCCCAGCGCCCCTCTTAATAGCCCATTAAAATGGAGGGCGGCCGTGAATGCAAAGGCCCGGTAAACAAACACTGATCGCACGTGTCATTAAACAAACACGCACATACACACCAAGAAACCGAAGCAGAAACATTCCCCCTCAAATAGACATACAAACAGACATACATATGCACAAACAGAATGTGTTCACTCTTTGGTTGTGTTTTTGTACAAGTGAGTAATACAGAAATTGATTTGATCGAAAAACAAACATGCTTACACACATACACACAAACACACATGCAAAAACGCACACACAAGCAGAATGTGTTCTCTCTGTACCAGTGTTTGCGTGGGTGGGCGATACAGAAGTTGGTTTGTTTAACAAAAAAAGCATGCACATACACAAGCACACATACACAAACTTACACACAAACATCCCTTCTCGTAAAGATTGTATTCACTCAGTGCTAAGGTGTTTGTGTAAGTGAGCAACACAGAAATTAGTTAGTTTGCAAATTACACACAAGCTCAAACAAACAGACTGTATTCTCCTAGTGCTACGGTCTTTGTGCAAGGAACCAATACAGAAATTGTGTTGTTTTAAAAACAAACAAATAAGCAAAAACATAAGTTATCCTTCGCGCACATCCATACAAACGCGTTTGTGCAAAACTGCCACAGATTGGCAAACAAACGCACAAACGCGCAGCTTACGTAATCACACAAAGAACATTGATTCCCTTACAGAAGAAAGCAGCCCGGATAGGCAGCTTCAAGAAATGAGACGGGGTGGGGGGAGATGGGAGGTGGGGGGTTGGTGGTGGGGGGGGGGAAATATAAGAGAATAATAATAGGTCTTATATGTCCTCGTATCGCTCCAGACACTTTGTTTGATTAGAGGGGGGAAAAAGTTATAGGGACCATTGTGGGGAAATTCCCTAACACTGGGGATTAAATTCTCCAGCACTTAGGGATAGTTCCCTAACACTGAGGGGGAAATCCCTAGTGCTTAGGGATAATTCCCTAACATGGAGGGTAAATTCCCTAGCACTTAGGGCTAAATCCCTAACACTGAGGGGGAAATCCCTAGTACTTAGGAATAATTCCCTAACAATGAGGGAAAAATGCCCTAGTACGTAAGGATAATTCCCCAACACCGGGGATTAAACTCCCTAGCACTTAGGGGTAATTCCTTAACCCTGAGGGGAAAATCCCTAGCACCTAGGGATAATTCCCCAACACTGAGGAGTAAATTCCCTAGTACTTAGGGATAATTCCCTTACACTGGGGAGTAATTTCCCCAGCACTTAGGGGTAATTCCCTAACACTGGTGGTGGGGGGGTGTGGGGGATTTCCTAGCACTAAGGGAGGAAATGATCCCTGATAATTATATCTATTTTTTTTTCTTTATTTTGATAATTATTTATTTTTTAGGGAGGATTGGTCTAGTAAGGTGTGGGATGTTGCTCAAATAAGACTGAATTATCAGCTCTCTCTCTCTCTCTCTCTCTCTCTCTCTCTCTCTCTCTCTCTCTCTCTCTCTCTCTCTCTCTCTCTCTCTCTCTCGCCCCGTATCGGTATTTGTATTTGAGAGATAGAGAGAGTTTGGCGACCCATTTCATCCCTCAAAAAGTAAAAGTAAGATTGGTAATAATATTTCAGTGCCTTGCATTAGATAAACAGCAAATTATCCCCACTTGATCAACCGTAAATTTTAACGATAAAATAATCACTTGCTCAACCGTAAATTAACAATAAAATGGAAACGAAACTATCTGAAAATGAACAAATATTGAAATTCTGCTGTTCGGACTTTCTCGGCCATGACAACAACAGTTTCGGGAAATATCTGGGACGTCTTTTGAGATCTACATTTAATGTATTACAAAAAGCAGGAAAAACGATGTTATTCAGAGGTTAATATCAGGAAAAAATAATTCAAGACAAAAAGAAAATAACTGGTTCATTATATTGATTCTATTTAATTCCAGGAGTTATTTTCTTTTACAGTAAGTGAAATCGTATTTCGTGGTTCCAATGGCAAAACCATTGTTAAACGATAAGAATAATGATATTTATGATAGAAATATTAGTTTAATATTATTGATAAACGTATAGTAATTATCAGGTGTCAGTGGATTTGTATTTATGGCATGAATATATTATTATGTGTATTTGTATGAAAATATATAATATAGATATTTATATATATATATATGTGTATTTATATATATATATATATATATATATATATATATATATATATATATAAATAAAGCAGAAAGCAGCAAAATCATGCAATGATGGCCAACGCCATGTGAATGATGACTCCATGCAAATGCTGGTAAGCTCAGGCACTTACCTTTTAATCCTTTTGTGAAGGCATCAAGCACTCTCTCTCTCTCTCTCTCTCTCTCTCTCTCTCTCTCTCTCTCTCTCTCTCTCTCTCTCTGATGTATATATATATATATAGATATGTGTGTGTGTATGTTTTTGAGTGCGTACGTATGAGTGTATAAGCGCGCGCGCGTGAGTGTGAAGAAGAAGCTTGCAGAATGACATTTCCCCTCTATTGAAATTAAGAGTAATGATGATTCTGACATTTGTCAGTTTGTTTAGTGAATAATAACAGTTATTATTATTATTATTATTATTATTATTATTATTATTATTATTATTATAGCCGTTGTTGTAGAAGTTGTTGTTGTTTTTGCTGCCCTGAAAACTCTCCCGAACTTAGAACCATTCAAAACTTTGGGGCAATACCTCTTAACTTACCTCCTCTCTCGTCTTAAACCCTTCTTCTGCGCTTCGACTGCTCTTCTCTCCCGAAAAGTTCCTGTGGCCCAGGGTAAACCTGAGACCACCCCTTGCACAAAAGGAGAGAGAGAGAGAGAGAGAGAGAGAGAGAGAGAGAGAGAGAGAGAGAGAGAGAGAGTTTGGGAAGTTCGCCCAACTATTTGTTTTGGCTTAAATTCTGAAGTAGTAGTTCGTCTTACTAGTTTTGGGTGGGTTAAGTTTCGTTGTTATCAGTTTTGGTTTTATCTCTCTCTCTCTCTCTCTCTCTCTCTCTCTCTCTCTCTCTCTCTCTCTCTCTCTCACAAAATAAAAGTATTATTTTAATTTTCAGAACCTGTCAGTTTGAGTAATTTTTTTTAATTAGTTTTACCTATTTTTAGTTGTGACTTTATTTACAAATTTTTTAGTTCCCTTGTTTATCTGTTAGTGTCTTTATTCTTGTTCCTTTTTGTTTCATTATACCTTTCTTTTCCTGCCTCTCTGATTATATATATATATATATATATATATATATATATATATATATATATATATATATATATATATATATATAAAGATTATATTTATATAAACAGATCTATTCACGGCGCAGTCGATGTTAGTAATGACAACACTCATTAGTTAATATGAAGTGGTAATAATCGCTTGATAATCAGCCGACATTAACCGATATTAATAAAGGTAATTCAAAGGGTGTTTGATGCATCCCCGTTTCTCTCTTTTGAATATTTATTTCCGTTTGTAAATTCGTCGTGTATGATTTTATTAATCTTTATTTGCACGGAAATTTGCGCTTAAATTTCTGATTTAATGATCTTTATTTGCATGGAAAATTCGGCTTAAATTTCTCATTTATTTATGTAGAAAAACCTTCATGAAAGGATTTATTTTTTGTATAAATCGTTTATACATTAATTGTTCGGAAATATATTAATGATTTTATTAATATTAGTATGGCGTGGATTGGTTTAGACTTTTGGTAAATCGTTTTCAAATTTATCAGTATGAATATATTATTTTTCTATTTTTATGGAAATTTGGGCTTAAATTTCTGATTTACTTATATAGAAAAATTTTCGTGAATTGGATTATTTTTTAGGTAAATCTTTTTAAAATTATTGTTCAAAAATTTGTTTTTTCAAATTTGGTTTAATGCGGAAAATTATTTACATTTTGGAGATTTCATTTGTATTCAGTAAATTGTTTTATATTTTGTAAATATAGTTTACATTTACAAAATTCCTTTATCCCTTGGAAAGTAATTACGCAAAAATATTTTGAACGCATTAAAAGTAAAGTTTATTTTTAGAAAATTTATACTCGAAAAATTATTTTATATTTTTCAGATTCTTATTTTAAAAAAATCCTTATACATCAAAAACATTTACGTTACGTAAAATCGTTTTAGTTTTCTGAAAAATCGTTTCTAGTTTTCCAAAGTCGTTTTAGCTAACGAGAAAATCTTTGCTATCTCGAATGTCGTTGTACTTCGAAGAAGTCGCCTCTACTTTTTCAAAGTCGTCTTTAGTCTTTGAAAAAATTCTTCTCACTGTAGAAAATCGTCTTAGTCTTCGGAAAAAAAAATCGTTTCAAGTTCTCTTAAAATCGTTTCAGTCCTTAGGAAAATCTCTGACTTCTCGGAAAGTCGTTGTACTCTTAAAAAAAAAATTGTGTTTGCTTATACAAAATCGTCCTAGTCTCCAGGAAAATGCCTTCCATTGTATAAAATCGTTTCCGTTCCTGGAAAACTGTTTTTATTCTCCTCTGGAGTCTCGTAAGTGAGCCGAGCTGTTCCATCGAAGTTTGTCTTTCACTGTAGCCATTACCTTCTAATTCCATTATAAAGTTTTAACTTATACCACCTCTCTCTCTCTCTCTCTCTCTCTCTCTCTTTTGGACACCACAACACCAAAACTTAAGTCGAAGTTAATGTTTCGGACGAATAGTTTTTTTCATTTTTATTTTTAAAATCTGATGTAAATTAAATTTCCAGCTTTTAATGATATTCTTTTTTGCTTCGAGAATGAAAATATCCTGTGGGATATTTACAGAAATTTGATTTAAACCAAATATTTTTATTTATAATAGAATTTAATTTTTCATGCACGCTATTTTATTATTGTTTAAGAGAACATAAATATAACCTGATATCTAATTGAAAATGATAGAAGACGAATTAAAATGTAGAATTCAGATTCAATTTTGTTATCTTTTTGTATTTTACTCCCAACCATGAGCTGTTTTCATATTAATAGTGTTTTTGTTTATATATACATTATATATATATTATATATATATATATATATATATATATATATATATATATATATATATATATATATATATATATATATATATATATATATATATATATA
>NC_089742.1:26985847-27000847 GCF_040412425.1 Macrobrachium rosenbergii | reverse complement strand
ATATATATATAATGTATATGTATGTATGTATGATAAATATTCCATCCTTAACTAAACTTAAATAAATCAGTAAATTAATGAATGAATAACTAAATAAGACTATAAACAGATAAATAAATAACCCAATAAATAAATAACCAAAATAAATAAATAACTAGAAGAGCAAAATAAAAGGCACAACAAAAGAAAACAGGTCATTGAAACCTACCTTTCCCTCATGATTACAGCTAGATTCGTTGAACTCTGCGGGAACTGCACGCCACTTTTTACAAACGTCGCTGACAAAGAATTACTCCTAATTTATGCAAAGCGAACCGCGCACTTTCTAGCTGAAGCATAATGTGAATTCAGAAAGTATAATGAAGTTTGGTTCATTGTAATCATTATGCTCGTCATGAAAAGCTGAGGGACACTTGGAAATCAATGTCTGTAAATAATTCGTAATTTATGCTAGACGAACTGCGCACTTTCTAGCTGAAGCATAATACGAATTGGGAAAGTATAATGGCGTTTGGTTCATTGTATTCATTATACTCATCAGGAAGTGCTGAATGACACTTGGAAATCAGTGTCTATAAATAATTCGCAATTTCTAGCTGGAGTATAATGCGAATATAGAAAGTATAATGACGTTCGGTCCATTATATTCATTATACTCATCAGGAAATGCTGAATGACACTTGGAAATCAATGTCTGTAAATAATTTGTAATTTATGCTAAAACGAACCGCGCACTTTCTAGCTGAAGCATAATGCGAATTCAGAAAGTATAATGACGTTTGGTTCATTATATGCATTATACTCATCAGGAAACGCTGAAGGACACTTGGAAATCACTGTCTATAAATAATACGTAATTTATGCTAAACGAACAGCGCACTTTCGAGCTGAAGCATAATGCGAACTAGAAAGTATAATGACGTTTGATTCCTTGTATTCATTATAATCATCAGGAAATGCTGAAGGACACTTGGAAATCAATGTCTATAAATAATTCGTAATTTATGTTAGACGAACCGCGCACTTTAGTAGCCGAAGTATAATGTATATTCAGAAAGTACAATGGCGCTGGATTCATTATATTCATTATACTCATCAGGAAAAGCTGAAAGACACTTTGAAATCAATGTCTGTAAATAATTCGTAATTTATGCTATACGAACCGCCCACCTAATAGCCGAAGTATAATGTATATTCAGAAAGTACAATGACGCTGGGTTCATTGTATTCATTACACTCATTATAGTCGTTATGAAAAGCTGAAGGAAATGAATATTGCAAATAATTTTTTTTAAATGTAAATATGAAGAACATTTTCTCAAAATAAAAATGAAAAGGTAAAGAAAATTTTTTTCTTTAAAAAATGAAAATACAAAGAACATTTTTTCTAATGAATCATAATTGCCTCGGAAAAAATGAAGTACAGAACGAGGACCGCATAACAAAAGAGTCATTAGAAGAACAATGGCTGGGGAAAAATCCGCTTTTGCTAATGACAATTCATTTGCCGCGATATGCCCACAATGGGTTTCTCTCTTGTCTCTCTCTCTCTCTCTCTCTCTCTCTGTGTGTGTGTGTGTGTGTGTGTGAGTTCTCTCTCTCTCTCTCTCTCTCTCTCTCTCTCTCTCTCTCTCTCTCTCTCTCTCTCTCTCTCTCCTTTAAGTACTGTTCCTCCTGTTTTTATTTATGGGTCTCTCTTTTTCTCTCTCTCTCTCTCTCTCTCTCTCACTTCCCTTTCTCTCTCACTTCGCTTCCTCTCTCTCTCTCTCTCTCTCTCTCTCTCTCTCTCTCTCTCTCTCTCAAAAACGCCTGCTTCTGCGCTCTGGTGCCTCTCGCGGAAATATATGAAATCTATTTGTGTGTAATTTGTGTAATGACTCGTGGGCGGTCCAGCCCTCTCTGTGGGTGGTTATTACGGTTGGGAGTGGGTAGGGAGTTTGTTGGGGGAGACTGGGTGGGCGGGTGGAGTGGGGAGTGTAGTGGTTTGGAGTGGAGTGGATGATCATTTTGGTGAGGAGGACGAATGTGGGTGTTCTGTGGGGTAGGGGAGAAAGGGGAAGGGGAAGGGGAAATGGAAGTGGGATAAGGAGGGGAAGAAAGGGGAGGGACATGGAGAAAGGGAGTAAGATGAGGGGAAGAGAGGGAGAGGGGAAATGAGGAAATGTAGAAAGGGGAAGGGGAAGTGATGGGGAGGGGAGTGTGAGGGGAAGAATAGGCGAGTAAGGGAAGGAGGAGAATGAGAGGGAATGGAGGAGGTGGGTAAGGAGAAGGGAAGGTGGAGAGAAAGGAGAATGAGGGGAGAGAGGGGAAGGGGAGTAATGGGGAGGGAGGATGATGATAAATTAAGAATGGCAATGAGGGGAGGGGGAGAGAAAGGCGAGTAAGGAGAGGGGAAAGGAAGGGTGAGGGTGAGAGGAGGGGAAGGGGGGAGGAAACAGAGAAGGGCAGGGGAAGGGAGGGGAAACAGAGAAAGGGCAAGCTCAGGGAGGGGAAACAGAGAAGGAAGGGGCAGGGGAAGGAGGAAAACAGAGAAGGGGCAGGGGAAGGGAGGGAAACAGAGAAGGGCAGGTGAAGGGGAGGGGAAATAGTGAATGGGAAGGTTAGGGGAAATAGAGAAGGGGCAAGGGGAAGGGGAGGGGAACTAAAGAAGGGACAGGGGAGGGGAAATAGAGAACGGGAAGGGGAAGTCGAAGGGAAATAGAGAAGGTGCAAGGGACAGGGGAGGGGAAACAGAGAAAGGGCAAGGGGAAGGTGAAGGGAAACAGGAATGGGCAAGGGAAAGGGGAGGGGAAACAGAGAAGGAGCAGGGGAAGGGGAGGAAACCTGATTTCCCAGCCTCCATTCCCCTAATCCATGTAATTAGCAATACCAAAAAACATATAGATTATTGCATATTATATTTTGAGGCCGCCGCTATTTAAGAGAGGCTTCTCTGTATAATATAACATTTATCATTTATAAAGTCGTTGGGAGTTGCATAATTACTATGTGATTTATACATTTATTAGAATTTACGTAAAAAAAAGGGGGGCGGGATCTAGACAACTTCACTAACCACAGTTCATGTGTGGGCTGATTTAATTTCTGTTTCATAAAAATATTATTTATCACATAATTTATTAAACTGTATCACAATAAATTAGCAAATTTCAGAAAAAATACAGTTGATGTAGGAGCTGTGTAATTATTGTAGTTTATGTAAGAAAAAATTGATACAGACAACTTGACTAACCACAGTTCGTGCGTGGGATGAGTTAATTTATATTTTATAAAAAAATATTGGTAATCAGATAAGTTAATATCTGCCACATCGCAATAAAAAAATCTGAGGAAAAAATGCTTGCATGAAATTGAAGCCACAACAAAAAACAATTGTGAGCCGAGTCATTTTTTTTTATCTCATACAAAATAACATTATTTATCAAATAATGTATTAACCTGTATCATAATTAAATTAACAGATTTGAGAAAAAAAATTCTTGCATGAATTTACAACCACATTAAACAAAATTGGGAGCTGACTAAATTATTTTTCTTTTAAATAAGTAACATTATCCCCATTATAATTGTGACAATTTTTTTTAAATAAGTAACATTATCCCCATTATAATTGTGACTAAATTATTTTTTTTAAATAAGTAACTACGGGAAACAGAAATAAAACAAGTAAAAAATGCGCCGAAGTTTCTTTGGCGCAATCGAGTTTTGTGTACAGTACATCCGCTACAGCGTATAATCAAGGCCACCGAAAATGGATCTGTCTTTTGGTGGTCTCGGTATAATGGTGTAAGAGCCGCTGCCCGTGAAACTTTAACCACGGCCCGGTGGTGGCCTATCCTACATCGTTGCCAGAAGCACGATTATGGCTAACTTTAGCATTAAATAAAATTTAAAAACTACTTAGGTTAGAGGGCTGCAATTGGGTATGTTTGATGCTTGAAGGGTGGATGATCAACATAACAATTTGCAGCCCTCTAGCTTCAGTAGTTTTTAAGATCTGAGGGCGAGCAGAATAAAGTGCGGACGGACTTGTTTCCTCTACCAATGAAAATCAGATTCTCATTAATTGCCACGACCAGCACATTTTTACTTATTCATTTATTTGTTAATTTATCTGTTCTTCTAGTAATGGGCCTCTTTCTGTATTTCCCATTACATTCTTTCAAATGAGCGCCATATTATTTGGAAGCTTGAATTTTAAGTCAGTGGCCCCTTTGGTGGGCTTGTTCACATGAGTAGGGTTCGTCTCCTGATTAATAATAATAATAATAATAATAATAATAATAATAATAATAATAATAATAATAATAATAATAATCAGAAACATATCAATTTAACTGTGACAAAAAATAATAATAATAATAATAATAATAATAATAATAATAATAATAATAATAATAATTAATAATAATAATAATAATAATAATAATAATAACCAGAAACATATTAATTTAATTGTGACAGTCAGCTCTTGTTGTCTGTAAAATATTAACACCCAATCCTCCTCTCAAGTGGATATAAGTGGTGTGAGAGCTATCAAGTTATAAATAAGGATTAATGTCAGCAAAAATGGAGCAGGAAAACATCCACGTAGCACCTTAAGTTACTTATGTTTTTTTTCTCTTAATGAGTCGAAACTTAGTGAACTATAACATTTTCCAATTATTTTGAGTTTTTTTTAGTGTTGTGTCTTTATTGATTTATGTTTATTTATTGAGTGTTTATTCGTTGTTTCTTTAGATTCTTCACATTTGCTTTTTTTATTTATTTACAAGCAATAGAAAAAGGCTTCACTTGCAATGTATAATGTAAGTGCTTATGTATGTATATACACATATATGTATTTATTTATATATACATATACATATATACATAGATATATTATATATACATTATATATATATATTATATATTATATATATATATATATATATATATATATATATATATATATATATATATATATATATATATATATACACATGCATATATACAAGTTACTAAAAGTGATTGAATACTCAGTTTCATAGATGTTTTTGCGCGCGTGTGTGAGTGTGTGTGTGTGTGTTTTCCGTGCATGTATTTAGTCACACATCCCTGCAACGCTGACAGCAATTTACCAATTTTCTCTTACACAATTTACCAAAATCTGGGCGAGTTTACACAAACACCAACAACATACAAGCATATGCACTAAGCATTTTGGTGAGAATATATGAGATTATGTAAGTGTGTGTTCACCCAGCTGTTAACTCCCAATTTATGGGGAAAATTGCTGTTTATTCACGCAGCCATAACGAGATCCATTGAGCTGAATTCCAACTCTGTGTCAAAACATGATTCTGTTTCCTTTCTGAAGTGAATTTTATTTTTCAGAAGCTGTTTTTGCTTGTGGTTGACAGATTGTCCGGATCGCGCGTGTGTGTATGTGTGTATGTATGTTTGTGTGTGTATGTGTGTTTTGTGGAAGGGCTCTTGTTTACGTGACGTAAAACAGAAAACATATTTACAAACGTAACTCGTTTGAAGGTGAGAGCAGCACTCGTATCAATAGTTACATTACCAAGGCTAACCTGACCGATCATTATTTAGTGGTCAGGGAAGATGACGATAGCTGGGGAAGGGGAGGGGATGGAAGGGGTTGGGTGGAATTTGAGGAATTAGGGGAAGGAAGAATAATGGGAACGAGAGAATTCCAGAGAATTGGTAATCAACATACGAATGTATCTTTGCTGCTTCCTGGATTCCTATTGACTAAAAAGTGACCTGACCTAGGGTAATATTTGCTGGGTTTTGTGCTGTCTGAATATCTTGTTGATATTTTTTATATTAATTTGTTTTGTTCAATTTTTTATTTGTTTATCTATAACGGATTATACAAGATGAATTTGATTTTGGTTTCAAGTTAATGGTGAATGTGAAGTTTGTGATAATAATTGAATGGTGAATGTGAAGTTTGTGATAATAATTGACTGAAAAAGGTTTGTTTATCTTTTGCAAAAACAAAAACAAAAAATCAGGAATGAAACATGTACATGAAAGAAAATAAAAAAAATAACAGCATAAAATAAGTGAAAAAGTAAACAAAGAATAGAGAGAAATAAAATGAAACCAAGAAATAAGACAGGGAATAGACAAATAACTTATAAAATGCCGTAATATTCAAAAGAAATAAAAATTCAAAACTAAAAAAAAGTAAAAGAATAATAAATTGAAAAAATTGAACATGATAGCACAAAATAAGTGAAAAAGTAAACAGACGAAAAAAATGAATAAAAATAAACAAACTAACAAAACAAATAATAAAAGAAGAACTTATGAAACGCCTCAAAAATCAAAAGAAACACACAAAGCTAAAATACACCTAAATGAAGAAACAGCAACAAAATTAACCTTTTACGATTTGACACTGAAACCTGGATGTCTAAGTCCGCAGAGTTAATACGGATTTCCCCGAAGGACTCCAAAAAAAACCATTGTACAGCGAAAAGTATTCTGTCATGCATATGTAGAAGCATTTCCATTTTCTTTGTATGTTTTTTTTTTATTTTATTTTTCTTTACTGGGGTGACTTTAAAAAAATAAGACTAACCTTGTACCTTCGTCAAGGTAAAGACGAGGGCGGGTGAGTTCACAAATTTTTTATATATATATATATATATATATATATATATATATATATATATATATATATATATAGTATATATATATATACAGTATATATATATATACATATATATAATTTTTTTTTAGGGCGTTAGATATTTGGATTAAGTTGCTTTAGTCCACGGAGAGAGTGAGTCATGCCGTCTGAACTAGTCTAGAGAGAGAGAGAGAGAGAGAGAGAGAGAGAGAGAGAGAGAGAGAGAGAGAGAGAATGTAACACCAGCTCTTCGCTTAGAATTGTCAAGTTGGAAATTCTACAGCGAACGAGTAGAGAGAGAGAGAGAGAGAGAGAGAGAGAGAGAGAGATAGAGAGAAGTAGATTGCAGAGAGTGAGAAAAAGAGACAGAGCTATCTACCGTAGGGAGCGGACGCGAGTGGGAAATTCTACCACTGACTCTAGCACAGAGAGAGAGAGAGAGAGAGAGAGAGAGAGAGAGAGAGAGAGAGAGAGAGAGAGAGAGAGAGAGAGAGCAGGCTTGCAGGCGAGAGAAAGGTTTCGGATCGTCAGTATACCATTCGAAGGTCAGGCGACCGGTAGCGCCGCCGTTTTGCTCGCACGTCTCGTGGCTACGCGCGCGCGTGTGTGTGTGTGTGTATTTGCGTGTGATTGCGTGTGTGTTTTTAACGCATTGCCCCATCCTTCATGTGACGTCTTTTGTGTATTTAAAAACGCGCTGGTGCTCTGGAGAACTTCGTATTTTGTGAAACTGAAAATTTTCACGTTAGTGTACAAATTACAAACGTTTTTGCGTGACGAATTGACAAAGGAAACATCTAAAAAATAATTTTATATTGATTAGAATTTTATAACCATTAATATTTTGTATGCTGATCCAGTGTCACTATAAAGACGTTTGTTAACAGTGATCATCCAGTGGCAACAATTTTGAAGTGATTAAAAAATGTCCTGCGACCAAATTTTTCTTTTGGCTAAATTTGGTCGCGTTTGGAAATGTTACTGAAAATTATTTAATGTATAAATAATTTCATAATTATTTTTTGTGCTGATATTTTGAATTATTAAAAGGAAATATTTTTGTGTATTAGTATATAGCCTATATCTACATTATGTACATTATATATATAATATATAATATATATATATATATATATATATATATATATATATATATATATATATATATATATATATATATATATATATATATATTATATATGTATGTGTATAATTAGTGATTAAATACGTAATTTCATAAGTATGTTTTGCGGTTATATTTTAAATTATGAAAAGGAAATATTTATGTGGAATATAAATTTTATCACACTGATTTTTTTATTTAAAAACATTTCATTTGTGTCTCCAATTACATCATATATATATATATATATATATATATATAATATATATATATATATATATATATATATATATATATATATATATATATATATAATATATATATATATATAATGTATATATATATATATATATATATATATATATATATATATATATATATATATTTAATATAATATATATACATATATATATACATAATATATATATATATGTGTGTGTATGTGTTTGTATATATATATATATATATATATATATATATATATATATATATATATATATATATATATGTATATATATATATGATGTAATTGGAGACACAAATGAAATGTTTTTAAATAAAAAAAATCAGTGTGATGGAAATCACATCCAAGAACATTAACGTAATATAATTTTGGACAGAAAGAAATAACTTAAAATAAAAAAAAAGAAAATATGCCAACCTCTCTCGCCTGAAACTTGACCGATCTCTCTCTCTCTCTCTCTCTCTCTCTCTCTCTCTCTCTCTCTCTCTCTCTCTCGCTTAATTTTCCCCTCTTGTTGAAAGCAGCGAGTCTGAGGCTTCACTTATCAAAACCGGAGGAATTTTTCCTTCCAAGGTCCTTGGTCCCCTGCTGTCGCCGTGGTTACGTACACGGACCGGAATATATGTCCGTAGATAGTCACTTGTGCTGTGTGGAGACTTCTTTTTTTTATAAAGGTTTGAAGAGTTCTACTTTTCCAGCGGTGGTCTCTTTTCGATGCGGGTTATTTGTTTACTTTTGGGGGGGGATTTCAGGAAGTGATGATTTATGGTAATTGGTAGGTTTGTGTGTATATGTGTATGTGTATGTATATGTATATATATAAATTTTTGTTATTAACATATTACACATTTATATACAGTATATGGATTTATATATATACATCTATATATACACATTTCTGAATATATATATATATATATATATATATATATATATATATATATATATATATATATATATATATATATATATATATATATATATATATATATATATATATATATCTTCTAGCTATCTTCTATATACCATACCATAATCTATGCATATACATACACACAAGATTAAAATATAAAAAAAACTAATTCTTACTGCTAAAAAAATAAACTAACCCATACCTCAGACAAAAGAAAAAAGCCACCCACGTGTTTCCCACCGTAATAGAAGCTGAGGCATAAGTAAAAAAAAAAAAAACTAAACTCGGCTAATATTTATCACGCTTGTAACACTGAATTTCTTTCTTTGTGATTATTTAAGGTTTTGGTAAAATATTTGCTTTATGGTTTATTGTTGGGTCTATGTTAGTAAACATTATATATATATATATATATATATATATATATATATATATATATATATATATATATATATATATTATATATATATATATATATATATATATATATATATATATATATATATATATATATATATATATATATATATATACACTAACAGGACCTCATTGAAACTGGAATAAGTATCTAGTGGAGACACTTATTCAAGATAAATTACAAGCTTTCAGGACTAGATACCATCCAGCTTCAATGAGTTCCTATTGGTAATTGTAGTAATGCACAGAACAATTGTGTAAGTGACAAAGTTATTTATATATATTCTATGAAAGTATCCTCTGAGTATTTGGTCCTTGGGTTTAATAGCGTTTTATGCCTTTTTAGGCTATATGCAAAAGTCTGTTTTTGAGCCTATCCAAATTAGTTGTATTAGGGAGTATTCCGAGATTTCTACATTCTTTGTGTTTTTCTCTCTTCATATGAACAGAATGGATGGGATAATTCAGGAGAATAAAATCAGAAAACCTGAGTGGTTGAAGACTGATGACGATGCAGCTTTGACAGTGACCAAAAGTTGCACAGATTGGTGGAAAAACTGTGTTTGTTTTTGGGAAGTAAAAATCAAATATGAGAGAAAATTCAGGAGCATATTATCAGAAAAAGTCAGAACATGTAGGTTGTTGAAGACTGATGGCGATGCACCTTTGACAGTGACCAAAAGTTGCAAAGACTGGTGAAAAAAAAAATGACTTAGCTACGGGGAGTGAAAGTCAAAATCAAATGTTGTGTGGCTTAATAGAAGGTATTAACAAAGACCAAATTTAATTTTTAAAAGTCACATATTCCTGATTTCTAAAGTAATTTAGGAGTAGATCAATAATATCAGAAAGAGAGAAGAGGAGTCGAATCATAGGCTTAAGTGAGGTGACTGGAGTTGTGCAAAAGTTTCGAAACGCAATTGTCTAGGGAGCCTGCTAAGTTAGTATGGACGATGACGGGATTGTTCTCTGGCACTGAAGGGAAAGTTTAGTTGGCACTGTTCCTCAGAATGATGTATATTAAGTATGTACGCACTATCCATCTGTCTATCTTCTTATATGTTATACACATACATACATACATACATACATACATACATATATATATATTATATATATACAGTATATATATATATATATATATATATATATATATATATATATATATATATATATATATATATATACATACATACATTGCGTGCTAATTTTTGGGACAGTTATTTTAAATAGTAAGTTTCAGAAATGGCTCTGTATTCCTGTATTTAAATTACAGACATCTTTAACCAGCCTATATAAGATTGCCAATATTCATACGTAATAGCTTTTGCCACCAACAATATCACTTACCCACAATTTTCATTTAAATTATTATTATTATTATTATTATTATTATTATTATTATTATTATTATTATTATTATTATTATTATTATTATTATTCGGAAGATGAACCGTTTTCACATGGAACAAGGCCACCAGAGGGGCCACTGACTTGAAATTCAAGCTTCCAAAGAATATGGCGTTCATTTCATAAAATTAGAAGATAATATGAAACACAGAAGGAAGAGATCAACTGTTAAAAACAGAAAAAGTAAATTGACAGATTAATAAATAGATAAAAATGTGAGTAAAGGTTTAAAATGCAAGGCGAATTTCTTTAGGACATTCTCAGGGAGGAGACTGCCCCTCTGCAAAAATTTAAGAAACGTTTGTATTATAACTTTTGTAAGGACCATTTCCACCCTGAAAGATTTTCCCGAACTGTAGATCGCGTTGCCAGCGAGTGTCCTCATGTCCAGGACGATATTTATTTTATTCTGACTCGAAATGAATGAGAGAAAAAGCCATCAAAATATTTTAATGGACATTATTGATCGTGCGAGGGGAGGGAGATGGGATGGGTCAGGCACGAGTTCTGGCCTGCCAAACATTGGGTGCTTAGTAGCCAAATAAAAACGGCATTTATTGTTTTATTTTATGCATTTCACTTTTTTATGCGTTTTTGTCGTCGTTATGATTTTATTTTTGTAGATATAAGATACTTACAGTGACAGGGCTTTCTGTGAAAACTGCACTTTTATTGTTTCATGTTTTGCATTTCATTATTGTTTCATGCTTTGCATTTCCTGTTTTTGTGAGTTATTTTTATTACAATACGAGTATTTGTATTGTCGCTATGATTTTAATTTTATTTAACCGTGGTCCATAATAGAGCTTAGTTCCAGAGTCTGTGAGGACAGTGGTTTTTTTTCATATTCATACTTGATTGAATCTTGGATGAACCCCAATACAAAATATTTCCACAACATTAACACACTTTCTTCTTCTTCTTCTTCTTCTTCTTCTTCTTCTTCTTCTTCTTCTTCTTCTTCTTCTTCTTCTTCTTCTTATTATTATTATTATTGCTAAAAAATTCACAATCAAGTGAAAAACAATGTAATAGAAATCCAAATTCTATAGTAAACTATATTATTTTGTAATCTATTTACTATACGATTGTGGATTATTCTTATTATTATTATTATTATTATTATTATTATTATTATTATTATTATTATTATTATTATTATTATGCAAAATGAATAAACATTCCTATGCCATTAGCTTTCAAGTCCATTAGATCTTTATGTCATTTCTTAAAAAAAAAAAGATCGCTTCACGCAAATTTACTTTTAATATTTTGCTTGACAAATTCATTCCTATGATCATTTTCTGTATGGACGTGCTTTGGACGCCTCTCTCTCTCTCTCTCTCTCTCTCTCTCTCTCTCTCTCTCTCTCTCTCTCTCTCTCTCTCTCTCTCATTTGATAATAAATCACACGCCTGTCGAACCGGTCTCTGTCCGAAAATCAAGAGCTTCGATCTAGGACGCTTCGACAAGGCGATGTCTTTCCTAAACTGTGCGGTCGATACCTCAATCTTCTGATCGGTTTGGTTCTCTCTCTCTCTCTCTCTCTCTCTCTCTCTCTCTCTCTATGCTAATTCGTTTCCAGTACTTCAAACTTTGCGTTGCGTTGTAAATCTCTCTCTCTCTCTCTCTCTCTCTCTCTCTCTCTCTCTCTCTCTCTCTCTCTCTCAGTTTCATTCGTCATTGTCTATATCTTAAACTTTTTCCCTCTTAATCTCTCTCTCTCTCTCTCTCTCTCTCTCTCTCTCTCTCTCAACATCTTCTCTCTCTGCATATATTATATATATATATATATATATATATATATATATATATATATATATATATATATGTGTGTGTGTGTGTGTGTGTGTGTGTGTGTGTGTGAGAGAGAGAGAGAGAGAGAGAGAGAGTATACCACGCAGCTAGGTGGTGGTACAATAACGACGGTCGTAAGAATAAATGTGATGGCTTTAGCAAAGAGCTGTCGTAAAAATTTGTGGGGGGGGAGAACGTAACGTAAGTTACAACGACGACAAGAAGCGTTATATTACGACACTTACACTCAGAGAGAGAGAGAGAGAGAGAGAGAGAGAGAGAGAGAGAGAGAGAGAGAGAGAGAGAGAGAGATGGGGTGGGGGAGAAAATTAGTTGGATAAGTTGAACATAGTTGAACCAAAGAAGATTGAGTTTAAGACAAAATGAGCAAAAAGTGGGGAAAATGGCGTGAATAAATGAGGGAAACCACGAGAGAGAGAGAGAGAGAGAGAGAGTCAGTTAAATCGATAAAAAGAGAATTAGATAACTGCTAGTTGAACACAAGTTGAGAGAGGGATAGAATTATCAAATTTTCATGTAAAAATGATTATGTTTAAGAATAGAGAGAGAGAGAGAGAGAGAGAGAGAGAGAGAGTCAGTTAAATCGATAAAAGAGAATTAGATAGCTGCTAATTGCACACGAAGTCGAAAGACTGACAGAATGAGCAATTTTTATTTCAAAATTACTCTGCTTAAGAACACACACAGAGAGAGAGAGAGAGAGAGAGAGAGAGAGAGAGAGAGAGAGAGAGAGCGAGCGAGCGAGCGAGCGCTTCATCACCATATGGGCTTTACGACGACGAGGCTTGACGCCAAAAGCATTGGCCATCTATCTATCGCCAGCAATATCCATTCCGACGGGCGTAGCACTAGGCGTTATAACGGAACGATTCGGACGGACGATATCTTTCCCGATCGCCGCTCGCGCGCGCGCGCGTGAAATCGAAACCGATATGTTTACGAGCGTAGCGGTGTTATCGCTATTTAATCGCCCCCTTCTCCCCCTCCCCCTCCTCTCCCCTCTCCCGCGGGCTATAATTGTTGCCGTTTCAATGCCCACCAAATGGTTGAAGCGATGCGGCGAAAAAAATAAATATCCGGAATTTTTAACTGACCGGATTTCGTCCTGTAAGTGCGGAATATTTTGCTGAAGAGTGTAAGTAGGGGGGAGGAGGAGGAAGAGGAGGAGGAGGAGGAAATATTCATAAAAATTAATGTGCATACACGAGGAGCGAAGGGTGTGCCGAACCAGCGGTTTATTTACATACATAATGCGTGAACGTAACACTCCTTCAATGTAAATGGAGATATTTATATATATATATATATATATATATATATATATATATATATATATATATATATATATATATATATATATATATATATATGTATATATATATATATATATATATATATATATATATATATATATATATATATATATATATATATATATATATATATATATATATGTGAGTGTGTGTGTATGTATATATGTATATATAAATATATGTATGTATTTATATATAAATAAATATATGTATATATATACATATATACATACATATATATACACACATACATATATACATACACGCAAGTTGTAACATAACTCCGTAATGACCTCATAACATCAGGAATTATCGGAAATGTTATCTCGTAAAGAGATAACATTAAGTCTTGCAGATTGTGGTATCGAAGGGGAGAGTCTAACCATCCCCCTCCCATAATCCTTCCCCTTCCCCCCTCCCACACATCCTGCAGGCTCTGCATTTAATGTATGGGGTCAGAGGGGCCCTTGACTTGCCAAAATTAAAGCATTCAGACTTAATGTCGTGGGATAAGTAGGTGTAGGTGTTGGATTCCAGGAATGATTGAAGGTTACAGAAAATTGTGTGTCCACGCGCGCAAGCACGCAGACACACACACAGCCACAGACTCTCTCTCTCTCTCTCTCTCTCTCTCTCTCTCTCTCTCTCTCTCTCTCTCTCTCTCTCTCTCTCAGTGGTTTCCTAGAAAAGACAATGATCACTGCCACATTCATAATTGAACTGTTGGATCCGGGATGAGCACCCAATGCTGCAAGCTTTCATAGCATTGTGTGTTTATGTGTTTGTGTGGGTATGTGTATGAGTGTGTGTGTGTGTGTGTGTATGTTTTTGTGTGGGTATGCGTATGAGTGTGTGTATATGCGTGTTCATGAAGAAGTCTGTCCACACTTTTTCTGTCCGCCCTCAGATCTTAAAAACTACTGAGGCTAGAGGGCTGCAAATTGCTATGTTGATCATCCACCCTCCAATCATCAAACATTCGAAATTTTAGCCCTCTAGCCTCAGTAGTTTTTATTTTATTTGAGATTAAAGTCAGCCATAATCATGCTTCTGACAAGGATATAAGATAGGCCACCACCGGGTCGTGTTAAAGTTTCATGGGCCGCGGCTCATACAGCA
>NC_089742.1:26970847-26973347 GCF_040412425.1 Macrobrachium rosenbergii | reverse complement strand
TCCTCTCCTCCCTTACTCTTTGTCCCTTTCCCCTTCATCTCCCTCCCTTTCCCCCTTCATCTCCCTCAATTTCCACTTCATCTCCCCCTTCCCATCCCCTCTCATACCTGTCCTTAACCATAAACTCCCTTCTACATCACGTGACTAGTTAGATACCTCATTGAAATGAACCATTCCTCTTGTTAATTAGAGTAAATAATGGAGGCGAATTTAACCCCAGGATTTACCGCCCGCTGGTATATATAAAGGTGGCGGTCTACTTTCCAACTTAATGGCCCCCCCAACCCCCCAACCCCACCCCACCCCACCCTCCGAAAAAATTTAATGCCGTAATTCACGTGAATTATAAAACTTCCTCGGGCCAACTTTCAACTTTTGGATAATGACCCATGTTTTTTTTTTTTTTTCTAGACATTCCTCAACTTCTCACTAAAACAAACTTTTTTCTTTCCCCCTGGTTCGTCAGAGGCCTATTATAATAATAATAAAAAAAACTCTACCTAGAGGGAGAGAGGGGGGGAGAGGAGTGTAGCACGTATGGAGTTTGTGTGTTTGTTTGAGTGTGTTTTTTTTTTTTTTTTTTTTTTTGGTCCTTTGTCTAGATTTGGTTTGCGTTAAGTAACTGCGGTCTTATCTCCTTTCCGCTTCCGTGGTTTTCGAGTTCGTGTTATCTTCTCTCTCTCTCTCTCTCTCTCTCTCTCTCTCTCTCTCTCTCTCTCTCTCTCTCTCTCAAAGAAGTGTATTTTCAAAGAATGACATTCATTTCATATCCTTATGAATAAAGGAAAAAATCTTTATATTGAATAGAACCAACATGAAATATAAGTGATTTTTTTTACTCCGTCAGAAAGATCATTTTCTTAGAACAAGAAAAACTTTTTCACTTATCAAATCTTTTAGTTTCCTGTAAAAGAAAACTATTGTGCCGGCTTTGTCTGTCCGTCCGCACTTTATTCTGTACGAAATTTTCTGTCCGCCCTCAGATTTTAAAAACTACTGAGGCTAGAGGGCTGTAAATTGGTATGTTGACCATCCACCCCAATCATCAAACATACCAAATTGCAGCCCTCTAACCTCAGTAGTTTTTATTTTATTTGAGGTTAAATTTAGCCATAATCGTGACTCTGGCAACTATATAGGATGGGCCACCACCGGGCCGTGGTTAAAGTTTCATGGACCGCGGCTCATACAGCATTATACCGAGACCACCGAGAGATAGATAGACCTATTTTCGGTGGCCCTGATTATATGCTGTAGCGGCTGTACAGAAAACTCGATTGCGCCGACGAAACTTCGGAGCATTTTTTACTTGTTTGTATAAATTAACTTTTCTTAGACGGAGATTGAATTTCTTCCGAATCAGTCTTAAATATCTTGAATTTTTATTCATTTTACAGACGTAAGTCTCTTGTTTTCATTTACGTTTTACAGCATTAAGTGATTTACATAATCATTTTTAATGTTTCAAATCCCTTTCCTTGTCTCAATGATTATTTTTGTGTCAAATATCTGAATATCTTGACTTTTGATTTGTGAATTTCCATTTCGTAATTTTTTCCATTAGTAAATATTCACGTTTATTTTTATCCTCCTCCTCCTCCTCCTCCTCCTCCTCCTCCTCCTCCTCCTCCTCCTCCTCCTCCTCCTCCTTTTGTAAATTTATGCCTTTGATTCAGCCCGAGTTTTAGACATTAGTTGAATTGAATTACCATCCGATAAGTCAATAAGTCATGGAGAAAATCATGGCTTTGAGATGTATAATTATGACCTGGTGATGATTCTTTATCAAAAACCAGAAGATTACTTCTTTTGAAATGTACTTCTTTTCAAAAATAATTCTTTTTGCAAAACTACTTTTTACAAAAATATCTCTTTTACAAAAAATATTCTTTCAATAGCTGTTGTCAACCACAGCAACCGAAATAATAATAATAATAATAATAATAATAATAATAATAATAATAATATGTTGTTGTTGTTGTTTTAGTAGCCGTATTGTCAATGGCAGCGACCGAAATAATAATAATAATAATAATAATAATAATAATAATAATATGTTGTTGTTGTTGTTTTAGTAGCCGTATTGTCAATGGCAGCGACCGAAATAATAATAATAATAATAATAATAATAATAATAATAATAATTTATAAATTTCCACCTTTGCAAGTTAAATTTTGCTTATCAGCAAAAATAATTTCGTCGTGTTGTTTCTTCATCTCTCTTAACCGCAAAACAAACCAAAAGTGTAACAACAGACGGACAGCAACAGTACAAATCAAGAGTACTCGTAGAACTGGCATTACTTTTTATTATTCTATTTGTTAATTCTATCAGTTTCATTTGCAATTTTAGCTTGTTCACGTCACGTTCCGTTCTGCATCGGAATGATGAATCAGAAGCTGAGCTTATTTGTGTGTTCCAATATTGGAAGCGACCTTTAATCTTTTTGTTTTTTTATGAAAGTTTTTTAAAACCCGGTCTAATCACTGTTTTGGCAGG
>NC_089742.1:26963347-26965847 GCF_040412425.1 Macrobrachium rosenbergii | reverse complement strand
CACGATTCCCACCTAAATCCTTCTAAAATCCGAAGGGTACATGAAACAGAAAATTATTTACGTTTCCAAGCCGAGATTCGAACTCCAAGCTGGACGAGGGAGTGCGTTCAGATCTGCGCTACAATTCCACGGTATCAAAATCAACCCCTTTTTAGTTTTCTGAAAAGAAAACTATTGTGCCGGTTTTTTCTGTCCTCAATTTTTCTGCTCGTACTTTATTCTGTCCGCACTTTTTCTTTCCGCCCTCAGATCTTAAAAACTACTGAGGCTAGAGGTCTGCAAATTGGTATGTTGATCATCCACTCTCCAACCATCAAACATATCAAATTGCAGCCCTCTAGTCTCAGCAGTTTGTATTTTATTTAAGGTTAAAATTAGCCATGATCGTGCTTCTGGCAGTTATATAGGATAGGCCACCACCGGGCCATGGTTAAAGTTTCATGCGCCGCGGCTCATACAGCATTATACCGACACCACTGAAAGATAGATCTATTTTCGGTGGCCTTGATTATATGCTGTAGCAGCTGTACAGAAAACTCGATTGCGTCGAAGTAACTTCGGCGCATTTTTTACTTGTTTTGGTATAAAGCGATCTAATTAAGTTTCCCTATGGAAAGGGAATGCTCGCTTCTAAGCGAGCTGCAAGTGGCAGCGGCAACCTGTTAGAAGGGGGAGGGTAGAGAGAGAGGGGGCGGGAAGCCCCCTTTCAGTTCCCTCTCCCCCCTTTTAGCCTAGACCCTCAACCCCTTTTCCATTGTTTGAAGCAACGTAAAATTGACTCCTGACAATTTTACCCCCAAATATCACATCCGCCTGTCGACCTTCCCGCCCCCTCCCCCTTTTTTTTTTTTGGACCTCTGCTGCTGATGAAGGACCGTAATTTTTAGGGAGTATATATACAGCGTTAGAGACGTTATTTGACTTTACTGGACGTTATTTGACTGTACTGAACGTTGGCTATACTGAACGTTGTTCGACTGCACTGAACGTTATTTGAGTATACTTAATGTTATTTGATTATAATGAAAGTTATTTTATTATATACTGGACGTTACTCGACTGTGCTGGACGTTATTTAACTGTACTGAGCGTTATTTGACTGTACTCAACGTTATTTAACTATACTGAACGTTATTTGACTATACTGAAATTATTTAACTATACTGACCGTTATTTAACTATACTGAACCTTTTTTGACTGTATTGAACGTTATTTGACTATATTGAACGTTATTTAACTATACGGAACGTTATTTGACTAATGAACGTTTTTTTACTGTACTGAACGTTATTTGACTATACTGAACGTTATTTATCTGTACTGACCGTTATTTGAAAATACTGACCGTTATTTCACTATACTGAACCTTTTTTTACTGTATTTAACGTTATTTGACTATATTGAACGTTATTTAACTATACTGATTGTTATTTGACTATACTGACCGTTATTTGACTATACTGACCGTTATTTAACTATACTGAACATTTTTTTACCGTATTGAACGTTATTTGACTATATTGAACGTTACTTAACTATACTGAACGTTATTTGACTATACTGCCTGTTATTTGACTGTACCGAACGTCATTTGACTATAACGAACGTTATTTGAGTATAATGAACGTTATTTTATTATACCTAACGTTGTTTTACTATACTGGACGCTATTTGACTGTACTGAACTTTATTTGACCTGGCTAGACTTAGACTTAGGTGGATCTTTGCAGCCACGTCAAAATAAGATAAATTTACGCTTATTTCTTTCGCTGACAGATTGAATCTAACTCATCCTCTCTAAAAAAAAAAAAGCGTAACAAAGTCTTCTCTTGCTCTTTGTGTTCGTCTTTTCATTTTTTTTTTTTTTTTTTTTTGCTTGCTAACACTTTTATTTTGCTTGTTTGTTCCTTATCAAGGCGACTTTTTCGCTGGGCGGCAAGCCTGGAGTTTGAATCGGAGTGTCCTGTCAACATTAGTCTTAGATTAAATTTTCAGAGGACTCTCTCTTCTCTCTCTCTCTCTCTCTCTCTCTCTCTCTCTCTCTCTCTCTCTCTCTAGTAATGAGGTGACTTGTAAAGAACTCTCACTTGCACTCGCTCTCTACCTTGGGGTTAGCTAAGTAAATCTCTCTCTCTCTCTCTCTCTCTCTCTCTCTCTCTCTCTCTCTCTGCATCGAGGCTATTCTTTCTGTATTTTATTCAATTTTCTTGTCGCAAAAACACTTGTTTTGTAAAATGTTTGGATTCTCTTAGCGTTTCCTTCCCGTGGGATTGATTTCGTGTGTTCCCCCTGGTAAAGTGATGTTGTTAAACTTTGAATACACTGTAAGGGAAGTTGGGCTACTGGTTTTAACCTATCTCGCAGCTAAGTAGTTTTCTAAGCCACTATATTCACAGTCTCTTGGTGTCTAATAATTTTTTGATATGAATATAATTCTTAGTTCTGTGAATAATAATAATAATAATAATAATAATAATAATAATAATAATAATAATAATA
>NC_089742.1:26945847-26958347 GCF_040412425.1 Macrobrachium rosenbergii | reverse complement strand
CACCTTAATCAATTAATTTTGTTTTAGTCAGAAAATATGTTTTTATTGTTATTCAAAGAAAGATTTTATAAAGCACTGCAAAACTCCTCTTTAGCACCAAATGACCTTAGTGATTGCAACGCCAGTTCTTATATATCCGGTAAATCAAGCACCAGTCAATCAATGAACCCTTCCTTCCATCTGACCTGACCTGACCTGACTTGACTGCAGTTATCTGGCCGACGTTAAAAAAAAAAAAACTCATGCAAGGTGTCTCGTTCATGTCCACCCAGACGCTAAACGATCGATTAAGGGCCGAGCGTGTAAACACATTTCCCCCCTCTCCCTCTCCATCTCTCCCTCTCCCTCTCCCTCTCCCTCTCCCTCTCCTCTCTCCCCTCTCACACTCACCTTTCCGACCTCTCACTCCGGCTTCTTGATTGGGTGCAAAGGCCTTGTGCGGATATATTGCCGCCTCCTGTCGGCCGGATATGAGCCGAGGAGTTTTGAAATACTGAGGTCGCGGGTTGGTGTTGCGAAAAGGGATTGTTGTAGCAAAGAATATTATTTTGTTTTGCTTAATAACTGTTTTGTTTCAGGTTATCGAAAGACAGTACATTATATATATGATATATATTATTATATAAACATTATATTATATATATATATATAAAATTATTAAATATAAACAAAATTATAAACAAAAACCTCCTTTAACTACAACAATTTTTTAGATGAGAAATTTCTTCCTACAGTTGAAAGAATGAGAGCTGCCTTTAGAGCTGTTCTTTGAGATATATATATATATATATATATATATATATATATATATATATATATATATATATATATATATATATATATATATATATATATATATATATATATATATAATCTCAAAGAACAGCTCTAAAGGGCGGCTTTCATTTTTTCAACCGTGGGAGGAATTTCCTCTAGAATACACATGACCGGGGAAACAAAAATGACGGGTTCTGATCTGCTTGGTTTTCCTCAATCCGCCGACGGAAAAATCATTTTGGAAGGTGAAACGCGGAATCACCTTTTTTTAAATCTTATTCTCCTGAATTTCTTTTTTTTTTTTGCTTTTTCCTTCTTTCCTATCTTATACGTGTCGTCTTGGCTGTTGGTTTTTTAGTTTTCTGCAAAAGAAAACTATTGTGCCGGCTTTGTCTGTCCGTCCGCACATTTTCTGTCCGCCCTCAGATCGTGAAAACTATTGAGGCTAGAGGGCTGCAAACTGGTATATTGATCATCCATCCTCCAATCATCAAACATACCAAATTACAGCCATCTAGCCTCAGTAGCTTTGATTTGATTTAAGTTTAAGTTAGCCATAATCGCGTTTCTATCAACGATATATGCTAGGACACCACCGGGCCGTGGTTAAAGATTCATGGGCCGCGGCTCATACAGCATTATACCGAGACCACCGAAAAATAGGTCTATTTTCGGTGGCCTTGATTATACGCTGTAGAGGCTGTACAGAAAACTCGATTGCGCCGGAGAAACTTCGGCGCATTTTTTACTTGTTTTTGCTTTTCGCTTTGAGGAATAGCTAATAGCTAATACTTCTATTTGTTAATCTATTTATTAATCTATTTATTGAGGTAAATAAATATAACCATCCTATATAGAGTAATTACTTGCATTTGGTTTTCTCCAGTAAATAAAAACAAGTTTTATACTTATTTAAAACTAAAATTAGGGAACTGCCCGATATGCTCAAGCCGACACGGTATGAATAGACGAATATCTGTCTATCTTTATATCTATCCATTCATATATTATCTATCTATCTATCTATCTATCTATCTATCTATCAATCATATAGAGAGAGGAGAATAACTGTTACGGAGGAAATAGTGTATTTGATATCTCTATGGATGTAATTTTGAATCTCTCTCTCTCTCTCTCTCTCTCTCTCTCTCTCTCTCTCATATTTTTATATCTGTTCTAACTAAAATTTGTTCAAGTTCCCTTTTACTTATCCTCTCTCTCTCTCTCTCTCTCTTGGATATCTATATATATATATATATATATATATATGTATAAATATATACATATATATAATATATATGTATATGTACATGTATGTGTATATAATGCGTAAACACAATATACATAGCATCGATGTCATGGCTCGCATCATACCTCAGCCACACACCTCAGACCAGACTCTCGTGTTATAAGCGACCGGCGACAGAAGAGCTGCCCATTTACCAGCTTGACAAATAGCCTGGTCGCTCGTTCTTCAGGGAGAAAATCGTTTTGCTGCTTTCAAGCAAATTGCTTCTTTCGCGGTGCGTCGACTTCTTCGTCGTCTTCTTCTTCTGATCGATCATTTTAGTGTGGGGGGGGGGGGTTGATGTCGATCACGCTAGGCGCGGTAGGTGGGGCCTTTTCGTGGAACCGATTTTTTTTTTTTATTAAATTTAGTTATTGAATTCTCTTTACCTCCCATTTCCTTGTGGGATATGGACGTGGATTCCCCACGTCATCCACTTTTCTTGTGGGATATTCACGTGGATTCCCCACGTCACACGCTCCTTTCCTGTGGGATAAGTGACGTGGATTCCCCACGTCACACCCTTTTCTTGTGGGATAGGGGACGTGGATTCTCCACTTCACACCTTCCTTTCTTGTGGGATATGGGACGTGGATTCCCCACGTCACCGCCTTTTCTTGTGGGATATGGGACGTAGATACCCCACGTCACACCCTCATAGGTTTTTTAGTTAGGGGAAGGGTCAGGTCGTCCGTTTGGCCCCTTACCTTTGTTGTAGGGGGACGGGGATGTTGGAAGGGTCGTTTCTTCTTTTGTAACTTGTTTTATTACCAATCAGCGAGTGGTTTTGCTTGTCACTATTTGTAAATTCAAGCTTTTTTCTTTATAGTGATGGTAATTATTACGGCCCCCTTCTATAATAATTTTTTTCTTTTGTTGGGCCTATGATGGAAGGTGTTGATACTTCTTTTATTCTGGTTTGGCATTGGTGGAGGGGGAATGGAATGGGAACTGTCACACCTTCAGTAAATGGGGAGGGGAGACCGAGGGAGCATTTGTGACCTGAGTTGAGGAAGGAAAGGAGATTTGCTAAAAAGTATTGTTGGTTATCACCGCAGCAATCCTTTTAAGCTTTTGAAAATAAAAAAAACTCCTAGCAATTAACTCATTTTGTTATTTGAACTAACTGTTCTCATTAGATAGTGGTATATAAGCGTCTTGTATTCAGATGATTCCAGTTGTGTTGTCTTTTGTTGTCTTTTAAATTCAAGTGCTTATTTGTTCTGGCGGCGCAGAATGATGTAGAGATTTGAGTGTTATTTTAATGCATGTTAAAAATTATTGTAATTGTACTTTTATGTAGCACTAAATTTATTCAATTATCTTGAAAACGTTTGTGTAACATTGAATTTTTTCGAAGTCAGTGTTGGAATTTACTACGGTTGATTAATTTATTTATAAACAGGTAACTAATGGAATCGATAAAGAAAACCTTTAATTACATCAATATATTATATATGTGATTATATATATATATATATATATATATATATATATATATATATATATATATATATATATATATATATGAAAGACAAAATCCACGAAGTAAAGGACGACAAGTCGAAAGAACTTGCAGCAAAAAAAAAAATGCAGCACTCCACTGTTTCTCCGTCCTACGTAGATTTTGTCTTTATTTATATATTCATTACGTTCCATATTTTCGTGTGACTCAGTTATACATACATATATATATATATATATATATATATATATATATATATATATATATATATATATATATATATATATATATATATATATATATATATATATATACATATATATATGTATGTATACATACATATATATATGTATAATATAATATAATATAATATAAAATCACTTTGTAGGGGTAACCGCTGGAGGTTGTCTGCCCTTTATATCAAAGCATAGATTTTCTGTTGAACGTAGTAACCCCAAACCAAACTCCCACGGATGAGGGATCCTGTACCTGTCAGTCATATTTCCAGATACTTATTTTCCACCTTACTGAAGGGTAAATTTAATATGGCGCTGAGTTGTACGTGTCACTTTCCATAAGTGACCTTCTGACTCATCGCTTCTGACCTTACGAGCTGTAATTTTTGACCACCCAAACCGTATATATAAACTATATATATTTGCTGAATGATACAGGTTCATTTCGTGACGTCACCAGTCCCGTGGAATTACTGTTATTCTGTTATTGGAGTATTTGCGGTGTCTTTGATGGTTCTTATCTAAAATTAGGATTTGATAATTTTTTGTATTACTGTAATTTAGTTTGTTATTAGTCCCTGACAGTCTGATTTGCAATTGTGTTTAGTTTTATATATATGTATATACACATATGTATATAATACATATATACAAAATGTTTTTTCTTACCTCATTTTTATAATTCCTGAACAAATGTTTATGAAACCCAGGATAAGATCATAACATTTTAATATACTTAATAAAATTATATAAATAAGGAAAAAGATAATTAACAAATTCATTCAGACAACTCAAAGCACCCATTATAATAGATGATATATATAATATATATATATATACCTTGACATTTGGTATTTGTGACCTTTTTGCCATCTTGACCTGATCAAGGTCCTCTAACCTGCCAGTTACTTTTATTTCAAAATGTTCATTCAAATCGCATTATATTCTGATAAGACCTAACCCATGAACTTTCGACTAGTTTATACTTAAATATGATTTTCATTATATATGTTGTAATCTGACCTTTACAGTGACCTCTGATAGCTCTAGATGTATTTGCGTTTGTTTGTTTGTTTTTTGTTAAAAACGGTGAATGGAAAATCAGTTATTAACGTTTAAGCATTAGTATAGAGTAAGGAGAGAGAGAGAGAGAGAGAGAGAGAGAGAGAGAGAGAGAGAGAGAGAGAGAGAGAGATGTGTGTGTGTGTGTGTTTGTTTGTGAAACAGATAATGGAAATCAACTTAAGAGAGAGAGAGAGAGAGAGGAGAGGTATGTGTTTGTTTCTGTTTTTTGTGAAAAATGGATAACGGAAAATCAATTGTTAACATTTAAGCATTAGCACAGAACAAGGAGAGGTCAAGAGAGAGAGGTCAAGAGAGAGAGAGAGAGAGAGAGAGAGAGAGAGAGAGAGAGAGAGAGAGAGAGAGAGAGAGGTGGGTCTGTCTCGCCTTAACCTCTCACCTTTATAATTGGTTGTCAGTGAGGCGTTTGTATGTGTGTGTGTCTGTGTCTGTCTGTGTGTGTGTGTGACCCTTTGCTCTATTGAGTGAGGTCCTTTGTACCAACGACTCTTGATCAATAAAGCATTGATGTCTGCAAATAACTTTTGCCGGTAGCTTTGATAAAGCGGCGATACCCTCTAACCTTTCCAACGGGTCTCTTTCAAACGGCCGCGTTCATCGGTCGCCTCCGTGAGACCGGCGATGCGTGTAGCGTTGCGACAGGTTCCTTTGACGTCGCCACTTTTAGATGAGTTCCCCCCTCTCAAACGGCGTGACGACCGTTTTCTTTGATTTTGTTTATCCGGGTGTATTCGTGGGTTGTTTACAATTTATCCTTATCTTCGCAAATTTCCTTTCGCTTATTGCTTTCATTGACTGTTGGACTGTGTGGAACAGCCCCAAGAAGTCCAAGAGAAGGTGCAGTGCATATTAGCCTACTACTTTGATATAATTCTCCTTGCAATTTAATGTTTTACTTACATTTTTTTATATTTATTTATTCATTCATTTGTTAATTCATTTGTATACCATTTACCCTTATCTTGCAATATTTCCTTTCATTTACTCTTGGACTGTGTGGAACAGCCTCCTTACTGAGGATATCGTGCAACTGGAAGTTCAAGCGACGATGCAATGCATTACTACCCTAATACAATTTTTCTTGCATTTTAATAATTTACTTAAATTTTCTCCTATTTATTTATTGTTTTATTTTTTTTTTTTTTTATTAAGTGATCTCTTCTTTCTGCATTTCCCATTACCTTCTGTTACATCTTTCTAATGAAAACCGGGTTTATTGGAAGTTTGAATTTCAAGTCTATAATGGCCCCTGTAGTGGGCTTGTTCAGTATGAATAGAGTTCGTGTTCTGAATAATAATAATAAATAATAATAATAATAATAATAATAATAATAATAATAATAATAAAAACTGGTGTTTTTCCTAATTCTTGTTGATAATTTAAAATCCTGTGGGTCACAAAAAAACCTTGATGCTCTTATAGCTCTGAGACAAATCTGTTTGTTACCAATTAATCAAAAATTTATATAGATAAAGAGATTTGATTTAGATACGTGCGAGCATCAAATTTTATTCATCATCCAAAGGGTTTTAACACGTCAGCAAGAATTAAAAAAGTAAAAAATGCGTCGAAGTTTCTTAGGCGCAATCAGTTTTCTGTACAGCGTATAATGGTTTATGAAACTCTCAGCCGCGGCCCATGAAACTTTCAGCGACGGCCCGGTGGTGGCCTGTGTTTTTGGCACCTATAGCGGTGCCATACGCACGATCATGGCCAACTTTAGCCTTTAAAAAAATAAAATTTACAGAGGTTAGAGGGCTGCAATTTGGTATGTTTGATGATTGGAGGGTGGATGATCAGCATACCAATTTGCAGCCCTCTAGCCTCCTCAGTAGTTTGTGAGATCTGAAGGCGGGCAGAAAGAGTGCAGACGGACAGACAAAGCCGGCACGATAGTTTTCTTGTACAGAAAACTAAAAATAGATCATAAACTCCTGAGAAATTAAGACATTTAATTAATACACAGCCTGTTCAAGTCCTGTACGTGTCCCGTACAAGTCCTGTACGAGTTCTGTACAAGTCCTGTACGAGTCCTGTACAAGTCCTGTACGAGTCCTGTCTCAGCTGGCACCACGTGTGTGTTTACTCCAAGACGAGAAAAGTTGTCAAAACCTCATTTTTTTTTCCTTTTTCCCATCATCAAATATTTGCTCAAATACGAAAGTCACCGAGGATCTTGGTAAATATATCCAGGAACACTTTTATTTACCCACGAAATATTTTATATCGAACTGCCAGTTTGACCGTTGACTTTTCTTATGTCTTTTATTTATTTATTTATTTTTGGCAGGAGGTCGGATCAGAGAGGGCGAGAGAGAAGGATATATGAATGTCTAGATTGTGGGGGCGATAAAATTAATGTTTTCTCTCTCTCTCTCTCTCTCTGCGATAATTTTTTATTGTGCATGGTGTTACTTTTTCAGATTTTTATTGTAGGTTGTTTGCACTTTATGAAGAATTGAATCCTCTCTCTCTCTCTCTCTCTCTCTCTCTCTCTCTCTCTCTCTCTCTCTCTCTCTCTCTCTCTCTCTCTCTCTCTCTCTCCATTATATTTTTTCAATTAAAATGTCCAAGTTAAAGAGTAAACAATGGCCAAATGACATAATTACTGCGTTCTCAGCAGTTATAGAGACATTTAGAAATATCTTGCTTATTTCCGGGTCATTTAGCTCCATGTCTCTTAACTACTGGAAAGGTACTAGCCATATATATTAGAAAACTGACATAGAGACATGTAGTCTTTCTCTCTATCTCTGTTCAATGGAAATTTAAAACTTTTTCTGCTTTACAATATATGTGGTAAACTCTCCGGGAATGACACACCACATTTAACTACTCGCTGCCGTGTGAGATTGCGTGAGACAATTCTTCAAGCTCGTTTGTCTCCGATTTGTTAGACAGGTTTGACTTATCGAGTAGCGAGCAGAACCTCCCCAGCATCGAAGCATCTCCTGGCTTTGTGTTACACAGTTAAAACAGTTCTTGCTTTTGTTTGTGGTTGCAATATGATATTGTATTTGATTCATATTTTATAAATCTAAGTCAGAGGAATGACACTTCCGAAATACAGTTATGTTCCTTGATCATAATGGAGCTCCTCTCTCTCTCTCTCTCTCTCTCTCTCTCTCTCTCTCTCTCTCTCTCTCTCTCTCTCTCTCTTCGAACCATCCAATAACTTTGAATGCATGCAAATGAGAGGGTGAGTGTGACGTCACGCAAGTAAATAAAACATGCTTAAATTAACTGTTTCACGTTAATGAACTTGACTGTGTTACATAAATAAGAGAGCAATTTGTTACGATTCTCACACTGTTGGCGTTTTCTTGTCCATGCTAATGCAGGTTTTCTCTCTCTCTCTCTCTCTCTCTCTCTCTCTCTCTCTCTCTCTCTCTCTCTCTCTTCTCTCTCTCTCTAAAATTCATAATGAATTTTTTCATTTTGTTCAGCCTCATTATTTCTCATAAATGTACTAATAAACGCTCTCTCTCTATATATATCTCTATATATATATATATATATATATATATATATATATATATATATATATATATATATATATATATATATATATATATATACACATAATCTCATAAAGAAGAAAATTATTGATGAAATTATTCAGTATTTGAGTCATTATTCACTTGCTTATACATACATACATTTATTCATATACACAAACTTCCATACATCATCCAGATTATTCACACATACATACATGCAAATGTGTGTATATATACTGTATACACACACACACACACACACACACACTGAACGTTCAAACGTTAAACATTCATCATCAGAAAGCAAGAAGAAAGTTTGTAAAGACTTATTGGAGCGATAATTATAGCGAAATTGAATCCGTAATGTCGTTGGTCCCTCTGCTAACGACGTAAGTAGATTATGTAATTACGCCCCGTAATAGCTCTCTCATTTATAATGACAACGTCATTTACTGACGGAGAGAGAGTTTATAGTCTTCAAGCTAAATGACAGTTTAGGTATACATTTTATAGTTAGATAAAATAAACATAAAATATGTAAGTTGAGACTGTATCTCGATAGGACCCTAAAATTAATTGACTTTTAATTTCTATTAATTTTTTAGAATTAAAATTCAAATACAGGAGAGTCTACAATAGGTAATCCTTACCTCTTCATGTCATCATTGACAAAAGGAGGGCCTCATCGAGGTACTCCTCTTCCCACCATTTGATCAAAACAAGAGGAACTCGACGAGGTAATCCTTGTCACAACATAGGCTGAAAACAAAAGGAGGAATTCGAGGCAATCCTTGTTCCACTATGTAATTAAAACAAAGAAGAACCTCTATGAGGTAATACTTGTCCCACCATATGGAGGACCTCGCCGAGGTAATCAGTTCTTGTGCCAACATATGATGAAAACAAAGGAGTGCCTCGACGAGTTAATCAACTCTTGTGCCAACGTATGATGAAAACAAAGGAGTGCCTCGCCGAGGTAATCAATTCTTGTGCCAGCATATAATGAAAACAAAGGATTGCTTCGACGAGGTAATCCTTGTCCCACCATATGGCTAAAAGGAGTACCTCGACGAGGTAATCCTCAATACATGAAGAAAACAAAGGAGGACCTCTCCTAAGTAATCCTTGTCCCATCATATGGTTAAAACATAGGGCGACCTCGTCGAGGTAAACTTTGTCTAATCGTCTGATTAAAACAAAGGATGACCTCGACGAGGCAAGCCTTGTCTCACCGTAAGTTTAAAACAAAAGAGGACCTCGACGAGGTAATCCTTGTCACAACAATTGATAAAAAGGACGGCCTCGACGAGGTAATCCTTTTCCATCTATATGAATAAAGAATAACCTCGTCGAGGCCATCCTCAGCACACTTGGAGCCACAACTATGCGACTGTGGAAAGAGGAAAACTACCATCCCCATCTAGGCTCGTGGAAACAGAATATTCCCTCAACAAAACCACATGCATATGCATATGTATACACACGAGAGTCTATCCATATGCATTTAGAATGACATTACCGGAATACCCAGAAGTCCCCCCTTGTTGCAAGATCAGTGGCAGCAGGAATCAGGAATCACGATTCCACTCTGTAAATGCTAATTCTGGGAACCGCTTATAAATCAGTCCCAGTTCTCTTTCTGTCATAATCATTTGGCTTCTTACGAAAGATCGGGATGCAATAAATTTGCATATTTATTGGTTTATCTGTCTATAGAAGAGAGAGAGGGGGGTTGGGGGTGCTGTTTAGTGAGTGACCACAACTCAGTATGGTGAAGATTGTCTTAATCATATGTTGGGACAAGGATTACCTCGATGAGGCATTCCTTTGTTTTAGTCAAATGGCGGACAAGGATTACCTCATCGAGGCCTTCCTTTGTTTTAATCATGCGGCGGGATAAAGATTACCTCCACGAGGCCCTCCTTTTTAATCAGAAGGAAGAACAAGGATTATCTCTTCAATGCCCTCCTTTGTTTATTCACATGGTGGAGCAAGCATTACCTCGTGGAGGCCTTACTTTATTTTAATCACATGATGAGACAAGGATTACTCGACGAAGCCATGCTATTTTTAGTATATGATGGGGCTAAGGATCACCTCGTCGATACCCTACTTTTAATCATATGATGGGACAAATATTACCTCGACGAGGCCCTACAGTTTTCTATTAAGATTTGATGGCGGTAAGGACTGGCTAGTTGAAACTCCCACTTTCCTCCACATCAGTCGACTTGCAATAACGAGAACCCTAACCATTGCTCCGAGGTCCAGGGAGGAGAGAGAGAGAGAGAGAGAGAGAGAGAGAGAGAGAGAGAGAGAGAGAGAGAGAGAGAGGAGCATACAGCACTTTCTTGGTATTGAGACCTCCTCCGGGTCGTCGTTCTGATTAATGGAGACCCCTCAAAGATGCATCACCGTTGTCACCGGGAGTCCTTTAGACCAATGGCGACCGGAGGATATATTTTGCGTTTATCAACAACAAAAGAGGGGCTTCCTCCGTCATTTCCTGCAGGTGGTGGAGGTTGGGGGATGGTAGGGGAGGAGCGGGAAGGTAGGAGGAGGAGAAGGAGGAGGAGGTGAATCTAATGGGACGCTATTTTTCAATACGGGGAAAGCATCGGTGGTGTCTTTCTGAGTCTGATTATTGTCCTCGATTTTTTCTTCATTATTTCTGCTTTATCGAGTCAAAATTCAAGAAGAAGAAGAAGGAAAATAAACAGCTCTTTGGCTGCAATAATTCTTGATTAATGCCGACCCATAAAACACCATTTGAGAATTTGATTTCTCGTCATATATAAATTTTAAAAGATTTTTTTTTTTTGTTGGGGAACATAGCTTTGGAAGAGAGAAATAATCCTATTGGGGAATATCCTATTGGTTGGATAGGTGTTGGTAGTATGGTGGAAGGGAAAGGGGGAGAGAATCCTACCCGGAATTATCCTTTTGGTTGGATGGTGTTGGATAGGATGGGGGAAGGAGTAAGAATCCTATTGGGGAATATATATCCTACTGGTTGGATAGGTGTTGAATAGGATTGGGGACGGGGGAAGGGGGAGAGAATCCTATTGGGGATATCCTTTTAGTCAGATAGGTGTTGGATAGGATGGGGGAAGAGGAAAGGGAGAATCCTATTGGGGAATAACCTGTTGGTTGAACAGGTGTTGGATAGGATGGTGGATGGGAAGATCCTACTGGTTGGATAGGTATTGGATAGGATTGGGAGAAGGGGTAGAGAATCCTATTAGGGGTTTTAGGATGGTGTAGGATTGGGGGTTCCTAGAGAGATATGAATAAATGATAGTCTCCTAAGAATGAAGGATTTATAGCTCCTTCATAAATCATGGACTCAGCGGAGCGTTGGAACACCCACTCCCCGCCTCCCTCCCCTGTGCAAGCCGGACCCAGTCTTCATAAAAGCCTTTGGGAACCTGTCTGATTTCATGATTCATTATCAGGGGAGAGAGGGAGAGATGATGATGATGGTGGAGGAATGCTAGGAGAAGGATAAAGGGGAAATAAGAATGTGGATAACTGGAGGAGAGAGAGGATGATGATAGTGGAGGAATACTAGATACTAGGAGAAGGGTAAAGGGGAAATAAGAATGTGGATAACTGGAGGAGAGAGAAGATGATGATGGAGGAATACTAGGAGAAGGGTGAAGGAGGAATAAGAATGTGGATAACTGGAGGAGAGAGAAATGATGTTATTAGAGGAATACTAGGAGAAGGATAAAAGGAAAATGAGAATATGGATAACTGGAGGAGAGAGAAATGATGTTATTAGAGGAATACTAGGAGAAGGATAAAAGGAAAATGAGAATATGGATAACTGGAGGAGAGAGAAATGATGATATTGGAGGAATACTAGGGGAAGGATCAAGGGGAAACAAGAATGTGGATGACTGGAGGAGAGAGAAGATGATGATAGTGGAGGAATACTAGGAGAAGGATAAAAGGAAAATAAGAACGTGGATAACTGGAGGGGAGTGAATTAAGAAAGTAAGGAGACAAAGGGTGATGATTTTGGAGGAATTAAGAAGAAAGAGAAAGTGAGAATGCGAGAAAGTATTCGATTTTAGAAAATGAGGTAGATGAGGAAGAGAGAAGTAGAGAGAGATAGGAGATGATGATGGAGGAATAAGAGGGAAAG
>NC_089742.1:26935847-26938347 GCF_040412425.1 Macrobrachium rosenbergii | reverse complement strand
ATCCCTCCTTCTTCTTCCCCTTCCCTTCTTCCTCCAATTCTCCTACCTCTTCTCTCCTCCCTTGGCTCATTTCAGCACCCACCCACAAATGAATCCCATCAGGCCCACCCACCCAAAAGGAAGGAGTAGTGGGGGGAGGGAGGGGGTAAAAAAAAAAAAGAGGCGTTTTCGGAAGGAACACAATTTTCCTAACCTCCAACGCCCTGTCCTTAAGCGCATTTAATACCTTAATGACCTGACCTCTCCCCGTCAGGCTAAAAAAAAAAAAAAAAAAGAAAGAGAGTCGAGTCTGGTAAAAGGAACCGTTTGATGAGGATGCGACGAGGAATGGACCGCGGGACATCTTGTTGGGTCTGTGGTTTTTTGAGATTAAAGTGAGAATTTATATTAGGAATATTGTGTTTAGTCTTAATTGTTTTAGGATATTCCGAATGTGGTTTTTGAGAGATTAAAGTGAGAATTTATATTAGGAATGTGGTGTTTAGTCTTAATTGTTTTAGGATATTCCGAATGTGGTTTTTGAGAGATTAAAGTGAGAATTTATATTAGGAATGTGGTGTTTAGTCTTAATTGTTTTAGGATATTCCGAATGTGGTTTTTGAGAGATTAAAGTGAGAATTTATATTAGGATATTGTGTTTAGTCTTAATTGTTTTAGGATATTCTGAATGTGGTTTTTGAGAGATTAAAGTGAGAATTTATATTAGGATATGGCGTTTAGTCTTAATTGTTTTAGGATATTCCGAATGTGGTTTTTGAGAGATGAAAGTGAGAATTTATATTAGGATATTGTGTTTAGTCTTAATTGTTTTAGGATATTCTGAATGCGGTTTTTGAGAAATTTAGGGGAGAATTTATATTAGGATATCATAATTACTCTTGATTGTTTTAGGATATTCTGAATGTGGAACGGTCTTTGAGAAATTAAGGTGGAAATTTATATCAGGATATTATGTTTAGTCTCGTTTCAGGATATTTTAACGGTCTTTGAGAGATTAAAGAGTGTTTATATTAGGTTATTATGTTTAACCTTAATTGTTTTAGGATATTTTGAATGTGGTTTTTGAGAAATTAAGGGGAAAATTTATATTAATATGTTTAGCCTTAATTGTGTTAAGATATTTTGAATGTAAATGTAGATTAGGAAATCGTTTTAATACGAAGATATTATATTTACCCTTTTAAAAAACTTCCATATGAAATGTAGACTGATATATAATTATATTAACATTTAAAAGCACTTTGAAATATGGCCAATACTCCCAAACACTTCCTTTTCAATTCTGGAAGGAAAGGAAAAAAATATATATGGCAGATGAGAAAATTGTAGATTGTTATGAAAAGTCATTATAGTACAAAAAAAAAATACAAAAACAAAATACATAATTTCTAAATCAGTCGAAAGTCAGTTATATGGAATCTCCTTCTGCCCCTAGCTGCAACCCCATTCGTTCCTTTTACTGTACCTCCTTTCATATTCTCGTTCTTCCATTTTACTTTCACCCTCTACTAACAATTGATTCATAGTGCAACTGCTTTTAGGTTTTCCTCCTGTTACACCTTTCAAACCTTTTACTGTCAATTTCCGTTTCAGCGCCGAATGACCTCATAGGTCCCAGTGTTTGGCCTTTGGCCTAAATTCTGTATTCCATCAAAGTTGTATGGAATGTAAGGAAGTAAAGTAGTTTCATCTATGGAGTTTTTTTATGTAATACAGTACGTGGGGTTATTACGCCTTCATTGCGTATTGTTTTTCGTGAAAGTTTTTTTCCCGTGATCGCTGTTATCTACTTATGGTAATACCTAGGATCATTCTCTCTCTCTCTCTCTCTCTCTCTTCTTCAAAGCTCCTCTTTTTTTCAAAGTCTTTTTCTTTCAGCATTTTCCAGTATTTTATTGATACTGTCCTTTGCTCAGCTTGTAACTCACCTATCTCGCTTCTCTGTTCCTCCTCATTTATTCGTTATTTCTCCTTCGTCGTCTTTTTTTTTCTCTCTTTCATATTTCTCCTATTTTTTCCTTCCTTCCTCCACCCATTTTTCTATTCATTTCCCCTCTTCTTTTTCTCTCATTTTTCTTTTTCTTTATCCTTATCATTTTTCTTTTATTTTTCGTCCTTCTGTTTCTTCTCTTCCACCTTATTTCTCTCTCCTCCTCGTCCTCCTCACTCCTCCCTCCCCGTCTCTCATTTTTTTGTTTCTTTTCCTTCTAATCTTTCATCTTTATCAAGTCCTTCTATTTCTAATGTCTGTCCTCCTCCTCCTCCTCCTCCTCCTCCTCCTCCTCCTCCTCCTCCTCCTCCCCATCTCTCATTTTTCATTTTTCAGCTTCTTTTCCTTCAATCTTTCATTTATCTATCATAGTCCTCCCTCCCCCTCTCCCTCCTCCTCCTCCTCCTCCTCCTCCTCCTCCTCCCCATCTCTCATTTTTCTATTTCTTTTCCTTCTAATCTTTCATATCTATCAAGTCCTCCTCCTCCTCCTCCTCCTCCTCCTCCTCCT
>NC_089742.1:26928347-26930847 GCF_040412425.1 Macrobrachium rosenbergii | reverse complement strand
TTGGAAAATCAAAACGACAACCGACGCCGGGAGGTGTTCGTAGTAGTAGTTTTTGACTCGTGAAGAGGTTTACAACGGCCCTCCCTTCCCCCCCAACTAGGCCTAAGAAAACCGTCCTCCTTCGACGATCTGTTATGACAAGTTTACAGAGCAGGCCTGTCCGGGATTCGAGCGCCTCAGGCCGTCGAGGGGCATTCTTCTTCTTCCTCGTCTGCAGCAGCAGCAAACGCCATGAACATAGGGCGTCTCACGCCGCTGTACTCCCTGGCGGAGACCGACAGGGAGGAGACGGTTTACATGCTCGATGATGAACCGTTGGAGGATGAACAAGGTGATGGAGAAAGTAGTGTTGTTTCTCAGTTGGATGGTTTTATTTGTCTCCTTTATTTGATTTTGCTTCTTTATTTTGTATCCTTTAGAAAATTTAAGGTAATGTAAGGTATTCAGTGTTTTATTATAGGGTTTGTGTCAGCTTTTACGACATAAGCAGAGGCTCTTTGTCCCGCAGTTCGAAAACTGGTTCGAAGCTCACATAGACCGATCTCTGAAGCAGGTTTCTAATCACGATGAACTGTTCGAATCACGAGCGATTATTATTCATGATTTTGTCATTGCATGCACAATAATCCTTTACTTTGTAAACATTTAATATTAGAAAGGTTTTGTATAAGGTAAATTCTCAAACGTTTTTTGCCCTGCAGGTCGAAAACTGATTCGAAGTCTGAAGTCTAGAGCAGCTTGCGAATCACGAGGAACTGTTCCTCATGATCCTGACATTGCATGCACAATAAACCTTTCCATTATAATAATTATTTATCAATAGATGAGTTTTTACGGAAGATAAATTCTCAAACGTTTTATGTTGCAGGTATGAATTACCGTTGCATTGCATCTTTACAATAAACTTGCATATTGTTATTGATTTTTAAGATGAAAAATTCAGTGTTTTGAGTCACTCTTATTGTAGTCAGAAGTTAACAGGTAAGGCTTCAGGGCACTTAGATAAATTTAAGGGAAAATGCCTTATTTTTTATTATTATATAATAATGAACAAATTCCTTTATTAGTTTTCTGTAAAAGAAAACTATTGTGCCGGCTTTGTCTGTCCGTCCGCACTTTATTCTTCCCGCACTTTTTCTGTCCGCCCCCAGATCTTAAAAAACTACTGAGGCCAGAGGGCTGCAAATTGGTATGCTGATCATCCACCCTCCAATCATCAAATATACCAAATTGCAGCCCTCTACCCTCAGTAGTTTTTATTTCATTTAAGGTTAAAGTTAGCCTGTAAGGTCATTCAGCGCTGGAAAGGAAAATGAGAGTAGGTAGGTTTGAAAGGTGTAACGAGGAAAACCTCGCAGTTGCACCATGAAAGAAAGATAATATGAATGGAGGTGCAGTAAAAGGAATGAAAGAGGTTGCAGCTAGGGGCCAAAGAGACGCTGCAAAGAACCTTTAGTAATGCCTACAGTGCACCCCGTGAGGTGCACTGACGGCAATACCTCCCTACGGGATATTCTGGTTGTAAAGGGCCCGTGCACATAAATAGTTATATTCAAGTTTCCGTTTTAAAGCTGTATATATTTTAAGTCAGTTTCCTAAAACTAATATGTTCATCTAACTTGAATTCAATAGAAGAATGTTTCTATAACTTTAAAAAATTCATACCAGAATGTTTCTATAACTTTCAAAAATTCAATAACAATGTTTCTATAACTTTCAACAATTCAATAACAGAATGTTTCTATAACTTTCAAAAATTCAATAGCAGAATGTTGCTATAACTTTCAAATTGCAGAATCATTGTCCAGTACTGAAAGGGTCTCATATAATAATTTATACACTTATCTGATTAAAATATAACCTAAGTATGACACTGTTAGAATATTGTTATTGGTATCAAATATTAAAATTAAATGTCACGAAGAATCTTAGTAGAATGAATTGTTGTTCAAACTTAGGGATGATTTACTAAAACCATAAATGTATATTTATAAGTCAAGATTTCTTCTTTATAAACCTCATATCAATTAAATATAATTTGGTGTCAGTTGGTTAAATAGTTAGTTAGCCTTATGCCAGCACAGAGCATCGTACGTGGTAAGTGTATTAAGGTGTTTGAAGAGTTGAAAGGCTTGGTGTGGACCTACGAACTCTTACGACCCAATGAAGAAAATATCAGACGGTCTTCTCAAACTGAACATTTTAATGTCTATTTTTATTTTTTGTTTTTTTTTATTGTGATAAAAATCAGTTCCCTCGCTGTGACATATTGTATTAATGCCTGTTTTATTTCATATTTTATTTTTCTGTTAAACCTGTGAAATGGTCTCAAACAAACATGAAATATATTTTTTTTTATTTTGTTTTGTGATAAAAATCAGTTCCCTCTCTGTGACATCTCCCTAAAAGAGCCTGCGTAAATAAATGAATATTTTATTAATACCTGTTTTATTTCGTGTTTTATTTTTCTGCTAACCCTGTGAAAGGGTCTTCTCAAATA
>NC_089742.1:26905847-26925847 GCF_040412425.1 Macrobrachium rosenbergii | reverse complement strand
AACATATAAATCATCACAATAAACCACATACGCAACCACTCCTCCCCATTTTCTACACCACCTCCAACATCTCACCCATTTTCAATGGCATCTTCCCGTTTTCTTTCTACACCCCTAACCCTACCATTTCCCCTTCCTTTGCAGATCGGTCGCGGCCTTGGTGGAAGAGCTGGAACCGCAAGTACGTCCTGCTGTGTGGGACCTGCGGATGCTCGGCTGTGTTACTTGGCACATTCTACCTCATTATCTACTTCGTGCTCAGGTCCTACACTTCTTCGCTCCAGTACTTCGAGACCATCCCCACCTACGTCCCCGCTGCCGTGGTGAGTTCGGCGTTGGAGTTTTTGTTGGTGTTGGTGAGGTGCTGGTGTGTGTTTGTTTGTTTTGTTAGAGAGGGTCTCCTAGTGCCTCCCCTTCTTCTCTACCTTTATTTTCTTCTTCCTCCCTCCGTCAGCGACGCCTTCAGGTTTTATGTTTGTGTTTTATTTATTTACACGGTCATTCATTTTCTGTGCCTCTCCTCTCCTCTCCTCCTTCCTTCCTTCTCCTCTTCCTTCGTCAGCGATTCCTTCAGGTTTTATGTGTGTTTTATTTATTTATAAGTTCATAGGTTTTTTTGTATTCTATTTAGTTTGTTGGTATGTGTTAGGTCCAGGGGTGTGTAAAATTGTTTTTTTTTAATAAATTTTGTAGCAGACCCTAATTTTTTAAAAACAGTATATAAGCTATTTCTCTAGTGGCAACTTCCTTTAAAAGAACGCGTTGAGTTTTTTCTTGTGTTTTTGTTTTCTTTTTTTTTATTTTCTGGGTAGCAACAAAGCCCCTTCTTTATTCAAGACAGGATGAATCCTTCAAGAAGTATATGTAGGCGAGGGCAAAGAAGAATCTTTATTGCACAAAAACACACAAAGCCCGTGTTTTTTATTTGTATTTTTTACAAAGAAAAATCGATAATTTGCAAAACATTTTTTTTTGAAATCCAGTTAACCAGTCCATCAAAAAAAATTTAGGTCAGTCCATTAAAAAAATTTAGTTAGCCAGTCCATCAAAAAAATTTAGGTAGCCAATCCGTTAAAAAAATTTAGGTAACCAGTCCACTACAAAAATAGGTATATCCAGTCTGTTAAAAAAATTTAGGGAACCAGTCCATTAAAAAAAATTAGGTAACCAGTCCATTAACAAAAATCCGAGTAACCAGTCCATTAACAAAAATCTAGTAACCAGTCCATTAAAAAAAATTAGGTAGCCAATCCAGTACAAAAATTTAGGTATAACCAGTCCATTAAAAAAAATTTAGGTGACCAGTCCATTAAAAAAAAATCAGAATATCCCAGTCACGTGAAATCACTGACAACAGCTACAAAAAAAAAAACTGCCAAAAAACAGAAAAAAAATTAAACAAGTAAATAAAAACCAATTATTGGTCTCCTATTCCGTTGCCCTCTGCTCAAATACACCGTGAACAAATTATGTAGTTATGTAACGGTGGGCGGCTGCCGTTGAGGGTGGAGGGGGAAGGGGAGGGGGTGTTAGGTAAGGACCCTTTAAATTTCAGTTTTGTAATTTGATAGATCAATCATTCATTTGTGTGGTCATTTGTAATACAAGCGTTTGAATTTGCAGCCCGACTGAAATTTTTTTTTGGGGGGATGGTATCAAGATTCGTTTATTAAAGTGGGCTGGCTTTTGCTGATGTTGGTATTTTGTGAATTATTGAGGCCGGCGTAGATTTACATTGATACATTGATTTCGTCGCGTGAATGATTTACATGGGTAGATGTTGAGAGTGTACAGTGATGGCTTATGTTTTAGAGATATATATATTTCAATATATATATATATATATATATATATATATATATATATATATATATATATATATATATATATATATTTTTATATATAATATATATATATAGAGAGAGAGAGAGAGAGAGAGAGGAGAGAGAGAGAGAGAGAGAGAGAGAGAGAGAGAGAGAGAGATAAAAATCTTATATGTAATTGTTCTTTATTCGTGTGTGTGAGTGTTTGTTTATGTGTGCGGTTATGCATGTGTGTGTGTGTTGAGGAGAGAGAGAGAGAGAGAGAGAGAGAGAGAGAGAGAACCTTTATACTCCATGTTATGATAGGGTTTGAGTGTATGGCAAAGAGTATATGTCTGTGTTTGTGTGTGTGTGTGTGTGAGAGAGAGAGAGAGAGAAACAAAATCTTTTAGATGTCCTTGTTGAGTTTGTTGTTTGAATGTGAGTGTGTGTGTATGTTAAAATCTCCGAGTGTGTGTGTGTTATACGTGAGAGAGAGAGAGAGAGAGAGAGAGAGAGAGAGAGAGAGAGAGAGAGAGAGAGAGAGAGACGCCGGTGCGAGCGAGGAACAAAAATGAAAAATGAAGGTTAGGCAACAGCGCTATATTTTCCCAGGTGTCCTGCCCAATTTCCGCCACCCTCAGGAACCGTGAAGAGTAGGAGTTGAGAGACGCAGGTTGTATCTTTCTGTGAGAGAGAGACAGAGAGAGACAGAGAGAGAGACATGGGTTTTTTTAGACAGTTTTTATATGAGAGAAGGATGTTCATTTATATTCACAGATATGAGAGAGAGAGAGAGAGAGAGAGAGAGAGAGAGAGAGAGAGAGAGAGAGAGAGAGAGAGAGAGAGAGATACACACATGGGTTTTTATAGACAGCTTTTATATGAGAGAAAGATGCTCACATATAGTCACAGATATGAGAGAGAGAGAGAGAGAGAGAGAGAGAGAGAGAGACATGGGTTTTTCTAGACAGTTTTTACATGAGAGAAGGATGTGCATTTATAGTCACAGATATATGAGAGAGAGAAAGAGAAAGAGAGAGAGAGAGAGAGAGGTGAATTTTGAGACACAGCTTTTCATAGAAAGTTTCTATATGAGAGAAGCTTGCTCATTTACAGTGAGAGAGAGAGAGAGAGAGAGAGAGAGAGAGAGAGAGAGAGAGAGAGAGAGAGCTGAATTTTAAGGCACATAGATTCTTAAAGACAGGTTGTATGTGAGAGAAACATCTTTACATATAGTCACAGATAAGAGAGAGAGAGAGAGAGTCATGGATATAAATAAGTCTGGGTGCATAGGAAAGAGATTACACTAAATATATCTTTAGTTTTAAGATCTAAAACCTATCATATCTTGCCATGTATATAAAAGAGGTACAAAGGTTTGTGTAATACCTATTCACTTTGTGCAGAGGCTTTTTTTAAATGCCTCTTCACTTTGTGAGAGGAGCACGCGCGCGCGCGCACACACGCACGCACGCACACACACACACACACACACACACACACACACACACACACACACACACACACACACACACACAAGCACAGAACTTGTGTGCTTATGAATAATTAAGGCTTCTCTCCTTCAGGGGCCAGGAGAAGTGGTTTATAATGAGTCTTAACCTAGAGAGTCACGTTCTGGTCATTTTTGGTTTATTTTTGAAGTCCTTTCAGCCTCTTACTACTTCAGAGTCAGTGTCTCTCTCTCTCGTAGATAAAAGGTTAAGTTTACTAGAGTTTGAATGTAAGGTTGAAAGTTGTATGTATATATGTATATGTATATATATATGTGTGTGTGTGTATATATAAATATAACGTATATATATACATGTATTACTTAAGTTAAAGTCTTCCTGGTCCTCTGTAGGCTCAGGCAGGCATTGATCTCTCTCTCTCTCTCTCTCTCTCTCTCTCTCTATCTATATATATATATATATATATATATATATATATATATATATACATATATATTTATATTATATATATACACACAATCTGATGAAGTGTTTGTGTGTGTGTGTTTTTGTTTGTAAGTATGTAATCTTACCCCACGGCTATGGCGCATAATGTCAGGTAGGCATATAGTAGGCCTAATGCACTCTGTAAGCCTAAAATCGTTCTCCCTATCTTGATATTACCTGAATGGTTGAGTAACTACAGTTCAGATTTAACGGGATTGTTCGAAGCTCTGTTGTTTGCCCAAACTTTACTTTGATTATTACTGTTTTAAATCTTTTTATTTTTTTATTTATTTTTTATCTGTTACCAGGGAATTGTATAATAATTGTTATTATACAATTGTGATTACTTTAATTTTTTACTGAGAAAGTTGAACAAAATTATATAAATGTTTAGGTAAATATACTTAGTTATGAAAATTGTTTATCTGTTTACTGGTAAATAAATTTGGTAACCCATTTCTTGTCGTCCCAAGAAGAATCTCCCTACAGTGCACCTCATGGGGTGCACAGTAGGCACTACCAAAGGTTCTTTCCAGCGTCCCTTCGGCCCCTAGCTGCAACCCCTTTCATTCCTTTTACTGTACCTCCGTTCATATTATCTTTCTCCGATCTACTTATCCACCCTCTCCAAACAATTATTTCATGGTGTAACTCCTTGAGGTTTTCCTCCTGTTACACCTTTCAAGCCTTTTTCTGTCAATTCCCTTTCCAGCGCCGAATGGCCTCATAGCTCCCAAGTACTTGGCCTTTGGCCTAAACTCTATATTCCATTCCATTCCCAAGAAGAATCAGAAGGAACGTCCTTTGAATGAAGAACTTTACCCTCCCCCACCCCACTTCTCAGCAATACATCCTTCACGCCTGCGAATCCTATGACGTTTCTCAATTAAGGACTCGAGGATGAAGGATGGGAAATGAAAAAGGGAATTGCATTTCGCTTGACACTTTCCAATTCCCTTCGACGTGTTATCTTGTAAAAATGGGAAAGTCATAAGTCTTTGTTTTGTTTTGCTTGGAGTTTGGTGATGTTAGGTCTCTCTCTCTCTCTCTCTCTCTCTCTCTCTCTCTCTCTCTCTCTCTCTCTCTCTCTCTCTCTCTCTCTATATATATATATATATATATATATATATATATATATGTGTGTGTGTGTGTGTGTGTGTGTGTATATACACATATAAATATATGTACATATATATATATATATATATATATATATATTTATACATACATTATTTATTACTGTATATATATGTATAACATATATATATATATATGGTATTTAATAATGTCAGTAATAAATATACTAAAAATTAAGATGATAATGGTAGAAATTATAATAAAATTAATAAAATATGAATTAAAAACCATTAGAATACAATTTACATTTTTTTGCCTTGATTTTTTATTATACATGTGCATAATGTGTATGTATATATACACAACACACACACGCACTTACACATATACATTATATATATATATGTATATATATTTTTTTATTTGCGTGTATATCTCTGTATAATCTTGCATTTATACACACACATACACGACAAGCCTTTGCATAAATACACGCGCCCGGCCCACGGTAATACAATTTCCCGTGAATTACGAAGAAGTTACTCGTCGAGTTTGTGGTCTGGGTTTTCCAGAACTTCCAGCGGCACAATTTCTCTGGAAGAAGAGTCAGTGATATCTGGAAAATCGTAAAAATCAAATTCGAGGAGTTTTGGGAGTTCCCGTTATTTGTGTACTTTTTTGTTTGTTTGTTTATTTCTGTGTCCTTCTATCTATCTATCTATCTATCTATCTATCTATCTATCTATATATCTATAAGTCTCAGTTATTTATTTAATTATTTATCTATTTATTTAGCCTTTTATCTGTGTATGTATCTGTCTATCCAACTATATACGCAAATATATCTTTCTATATATTTATCTATTTAAAGTTCCGTTTACTTTTTTATTTATTTGTTTATGTATATATGCATCTATCTGTCTATCTATCTATCTGTTTATATATTTATTCATTTTTTTTATTTATGTATCTATCTATATATCTATATGTCTGTCACAAGACCTATAAGTGCTGATCACGCTAATATTATTTTTGTTTAACCTAATCCTTATAGGCTGTTATTTTTTTTTTTAATATTTCATATAATTTTTTTTTTTCAAAACAACAGGTGACATTAGCCCACAATTATTTTCTCGACAAGACCTCAGAATTAAGAAATGTAACTTTCCCCCTTTCAAGAAATATTACTTTAACTGTACTGAGAAAAATACAACCTTTCCATTTTAAGAAATATAACTTTTCCCACCGTGTTGATAAATATAATTTTTCCCTTAGGGGGGTAGTGCCGCCAGTGCACCTCGTGCGGTGCACTGTAGGGATTACTCAAGGTTCTTTGCAGCGTGCCTTCGGCACCTAGCTGCAACCCCTTTCGTTCCTTTTACTGTACCTCCTTTCATATTCTCTTTCTTCCATGTTACTTTCCTCAACCCTCTCCTAACAATTGATTCATAGGGCAACTGCTCTGAAGTTTTCCTCCTGTCACACCGTTCAGATCCTCTACTGTCAATTTCCGTTTCAGCGCTGAATAACCTCAAAGGTCCCAGTGCTTGGCCCTTGGCCTAAATTCTATATTCAGTTCAGTTAAAATCCCTCTTTGAGAAATATAACTCTACCCATTTTAAGGAATATCGTTTTTCCCTGTTTAAGAAACATAACTTTTCCCGCTTTGAGAAATATACGTTTAACCATTTGAAGAAATGTAACATTTCCCCCTTTTTAAGAAATGTAACATTTCCCCGTATCAAGAAATGTGACATTCCCCCCTTTTTTTCAAGAAATGTTTCATTTCCCCGTATTAAGAAATGTATCATTTCCCCGTTTTAAGAAATGTAACATTTCCCCGTATTAAGAAATGTATTATTTCCCTGTATTAAGAAACGTAACATTTCCCCGTATTAAGAGATGTAACTTTTCCCCTTTTTAAGAAATGTAACTTTTCCCCGTTTTAAGAAATGTATTATTTCCCTGTATTAAGAAATGTAACATTTCCCCGTATTAAGAAATGTAACTTTCCCCTTATTAAGAAATGTAACATTTCCTCCTTTTTAAGAAATGTGCCATTTCCCTGTATTAAGAAATGTAACATTTCCCCGTATTGAGAAATCGTATTAAGAAATGTAACTTTTCCCCCTTTTTAAGAAATGTAACAACTTTTCTCCCTTTTTAAGAAATGTAACATTTCCCCGTATTAAGAAATGTAACATTTCCACCTTTTTAAGAAATGTACCATTTCCCTGTATTAGAATGTAACATTTCCCCGTATTGAGAAATGTAACTTTTCCCCTTTTTAAGAAATGTATCATTTCCCCTTATTGAGAAATGTAACTTTCCTGGTCCTTAGAATCCCGACCGCCGAAAACCCCGTTTCGACGGAGCGAATTTGACGAATCGCTGTTTTGTTTTCACATCAGGTCATTTGAGTCGAGGGCGATAAATGAAAAGTGTCGGAATTGATGGGATTCAATTGAATTTCACGCGTCGCGGGTTGCGATTACATTTGTAACTGGGGGAGGAGGAAGGGGAAAGGGGTAGGGGAAGGGGCTTGTGTCATGCGTCGAGATAACTTGATAATTGTTATTTTTGTTGTTGTTATAAATCTCGTCGAGTGCTGATGGGCAGTCACAACTCTCAGTGTTGTAATTATAATCAAATGCCATACATCAATATCGTTGCATTTTAGCAAAATTTTCAGAAGCTGATGACTTTGTGTTAATGAGTTGCTGCACTCTTGCAAATGAGAGAGAGAGAGAGAGAGAGAGAGAGAGAGAGAGAGAGAGAGAGAGAGAGAGAGAGAGAGAGAGAGAGAGAGAGAATGGATGGATATCTGTGTACTCAGTATTAGGAATTAATACGATATTGTGCATATACATACCACAAAGAGAATGGCTGTTTTATACGAATCTCCTTTGAGAGAGAGAGAGAGAAGAGAGATGGATGAGATGGAGAGAGAGACTCAAGAGAGAGAGAGAGAGAGAGAGAGAAATGGATGGATATCATTTTACCAGAGAGAGAATTGATACGAAATTTGCAGTACATAGGCAAAGAGAATTTGTACGTGTGAGTTTCTCTGAGAGAGAGAGAGAGAGAGAGAGAGAGAGAGAGAGAGAGAGAGAGAGAGAGAGAGAGAGAGAGAATGGATTGATATTTTTTATATCTTTTATTTTTATTGGGACGTCGATAAAAATTGATGAAGGAGCATCATTTTAGAGAGATTATTTTTCGATTTGAGTGCCATTAGCAAACAGATTGGTACTGAAGGAATGCATAGATTTTTTCTGGGCACCAAGAATTTACTTAAGAGTTCTTTGAAGCGTTTCTATCCCCGTGGAAGAATTTTACTGTTATTTTTTATATATTTTATTTTTTATTGGGAGCCTCGACATAAAAAGTTTCATTGTGGAAAAAGTTTTATTGTTATTATTTCAATCCTTTTACTGGAACGTTTCGAATAAAAAGTATTGTCGTCAAAGTTCTATTAGTTACTAAATCGAATTCTGTTTTTTTTTAGTAAGATATTGAACTGCAAGTATTACATGTTTTTTTAGTTTCTTGAATGCATATATATATTTCAAGCTTTCCCTTTTTTCTATAAAGGTATACACATTTTAGCTGCAAACCCTTTAAGTAGATGGGAAGCCTTTACGTGGAACAAGCCCACCAAAGGGGCCATTAGAGGGCTGCAAATTGGTATGTTGATCATCCACCTCCAATCATCAAACATACTTGTAAAGAACAAAAAATAAATTAATAAATGAGATAAAATTCATGTGCAGAGGAAGATAGTATTCCTATAGTCCCATTTTTTCAGGTTTATATTTGTTTGATATTAAATTTTGTCATAATTTTTTTAATAATTAGCCGTTTACACCTTTCGTAGTGGTCCTTTTTTATTGAAAAGTTTAATAAAAGGCAACGATATAGGACAGGCCACTCACTGGCCATGGTTAAAGTTTCACTGGTTGGCTGCGGCTCATACAGCATTATACCGAGACCACCGAAAGATAGATGTATTTTCGGTGGCCTTGATTATACGCTGAAGAGACTTTACAGAAAAATCGACCGCGCCGAAGAAACTTCGGTGCATTTTTTACTTGTTCGTTTTTTTTTTTAATTATTGATTTCACTCACACATTTATTTGACGCTTCCAAACGCCACCAACGACAAACGTTTCATCCGATGAAAGAATCGAAACATTTTTTTGGAACTCATTTTTAAGCTCGGTTTTAAAACTTTCATCCTCCCTTTAGCCCCCGTTGTCTGTACACAAAGCAAAACAACGACGAGAAACAACAACAAAGAGCTTCGCCCAACAACAATCATGGGCGTCCTGTTTCACCGGAACGGTACAACAATGTAACGGTGTAACGGCCGGGTTTTAAAAGTTACGGAATCCCCGGGAAACAGCGCATAAAAGCTTGCGGGTTGTTGCTGCCGCTGTTCAATATATATGGTAATGAACATCAGTTTGCGAGAGAGAGAGAGAGAGAGAGAGAGAGAGAGAGAGAGAGAGAGAGAGAGAGAGAGAGAGAGTTGGGGGAAGAGGGGAGGGGTACGCCTAATTTAGGGTACACTTGAATTCAGTTTTGTTTCCTTTGAGAGAGAGAGAGAGAGAGAGAGAGAGAGAGAGAGAGAGAGAGAGAGAGGAGGGAAGCCTAATTTCAGGTACAGTTAAATTCAGTTTTGTTTCCGTGACACACACACTCACAGAGAGAGAGAGAGAGAGAGAGAGAGAGAGAGAGAGAGAGAGAGAGAGAAAGGAAATGCCCAATTTAGAGTATACTTAAATTTAGTTTTGTCAGAGAGAGAGAGAGAGAGAGGGGAGGGAGCACCTAATTTACGATGTCTCCTTGACCGTTTGTTGTTTGTTGTCTAAATTCCATTTACTGACTAACGTACCTGTCCCGTTACCGATAACGGTAATAAATTGATAATTTTGTTGTTGCATCATACTCAAAAAATATAAAATGCATTGGATATCTGCAATGTTCTTCCAGAAGAGGCTGTGATAGTGAAACGTGGATTTTATATCCCGTAGACTTTTTTGACATCCAGGTAAACTTAATTGACTGATTCACATTCACTGTTATTTATTTTGATACTTATTATTTGATTATACGTATTAATTTCAATCCTGTCTCATTTTTCTCATCGTTCATTCTTATTTTATATTCGTTAATTATTTAATAAAATTAAAACTGCTGCCTTATCACCCGCGTAGGAGAAGAGGTTTTCTTCAGAAGGTGCCTGAGTGACAGCCATCACTTTGGCTGCCTTTTACTTATCAGAATTTTAAAGGTGTCTTATATAAGTTTTATAATCTGCTTTTCACTGCTTTATTTTATTTTTTTATTGGTTTCTTTTCATCATCAAATTTAATGGCTTTATTCTTTTGCAGTTTTTAAAAATCCAAATATTTTCTCGTCATTTTTAAAAATTATTATCAATGAATTGAAAACACTATGACTTATTTTTTTATGAATTCTTAACTTAAAACACTGTCTACATGAATCAGATTTTATTATTATTATTATTATTATTATTATTATTATTATTATTGTTATTATTGTTATTATTGTTATTGTTGTTGTTTTTTTCAGTTTTACAATTTTTGCCAAATTATCATTTCCTGTCGTTTTAAAAAGAAATCATCTATGTACTTAAAGACACTATGACTCATTTTTAGTTTTCTGCAAAAGAAACTATTGTGCCGGCTTTGTCTGTCCGCCCTCCCTTTGTCCTGTCCCTCAGATCTTAAAAACTACTGAGGCTAGAGGGCTGCAAATCGATATGTTCATCATCCACCCACCAATCATCAAACATACCAAATTGCAGCCCTCTAGCCTCAGTAATTTTTATTTTATTCAAGGTTAGTCATAATCGTGCTTCTGGCAACTGTAGCAGGGGATTAGCCACCACCAGGTCGTGGTTAAAGTTTCTTGGCCGGCTCATACAGATATACCGAGACCACCGAAGATAAGATTTATTTTCGGTGGCCTTGATTATACGCTGTAGCGGCTGTACAGAAAACTCGATTGCTCCGAAGAAACTTCGGCGCATTTTGTACTTGTTCTGTCTTCTTTCAATTTTACACTTAAATTTTTATTATTTCCTGATACTTGTCAAAAACCCAACTAGTATTTCAAAAGCAATCAAGCTAATTCACCTACTACAAGCATGCTTATTCAGATACCATAACAAATAGCCCATTTGTTTTTAATATATGCAGACAGGTTTATTTCCTGTACAGGCTGAATGCAAACCACTTATTATCATACACGATTAAACACACTAATTTCTGTTACCATTAAAAACAACCCATTGTTTTTAATATCTGCACACAGCTTTATTTCCTGTACAGGCTGAATCCAAACCACTTATAGTCATAGACGTTTAAACACACTAATTTCAATTACCTTTGCAAACAGCCCATTGTTTTTAATATGTGCAAACAGCTTCATTTCCCATAAAGGCTGAATGCATACCGTTTATATTCATACACGATTCATACGCGGATGAAATCCCCTCTTTTCGAAATGTAGAGCAAACGTAAGTGCTAAATCTATTGGGATAACCTCGCCTACCTGAGCAAACACAGGTAAATATGCATATCGTTTGCAAATGCCCCCTTGCCTTGTTGGCAAAGATGCTTCAAGGTTTGAGAGCCGCTGACTGGTGTTCCAAATATTGGCAGAGAGAGAGAGAGAGGGGGGGTGGGGTTGGGGTTTGGGATGGATAGTAAAGTGATTTAGTTTTTGAGATGGAGCCAGAACAGTGACATGGAAACCTTCTCTCTCTCTCTCTCTCTCTCTCTCTCTCTCTCTCTCTCTCTCTCTCTCTCTCTCTCTAGTGACGTGAATACCTCTCTCTCTCTCTCTCTCTCTCTCTCTCTCTCGCCCCGATGATGACACCGAATTATCGATCCATTTTATTTTTTTTTTAAAGAGCTGAAAGAATCTGGGTCCCCGATACCAGCGGCCGTGTCATTAAAAGATATTTTCCCGGACTCATTTAGAAAGCTAAACCAACAATATTGTTAGTTTCCCATTAAAACTTACCTCATTGATTGATATTGACATAGCTCTGGCGACACACCTTTCAAAGTATTTATTGTGGCGACGCAGAATAGCTCTCCCCACCCACCCACCCACCACCTCCTGCTTACGTGCGCAGCTGCGCGCTGGCGTGTGCGAATGCATGATGATGCGTATTTGTGGACCCACCTCCAGGTTTTGCATACGCCTCTGCGCGCGCGCGTGTGCGTATGTTTGCGTGTGAGGATTTGTTTACGCGCAATCGTGGGTTTTTGAACGTACGTAAATACTGGTGGACGTTTAAACGCCATGTTTGTGTTTTTTGTGTGTTTATGTTTTATGTATGTGTATGTTTGGTCCTGGAAGTTTAAATGCTGTGTGTACATGTTTTATGAGGTGTAGTGTTTTACACTGTTTGTTCACGTGTTGCGTATGTGTTTGTGCGAGTTTATATGAGTGTATGTTTGCTTTAAACGCCATATTTTTGTTTGTTTTTTTATGAATGTGTACATGTCTGGCAATAGACCGTATGTATGTTTGTGTTCATGTTTTATGATGGGCAGCATTGTGCACTGTTTGTGTGTGTTCGCCATGTTTGTGTGCGTTTGTTTATATGTATATGTATATGTTTGGCCGTTGGCGTGTGTGTGTTTGTGTACATGTTTTATGAGCTGCAGTGTTGTACAGTGTTTGTTCACGTGTTGCTTTTGTGTTTGTGTGAGCTCATTTGAGTGTATGTTTGTGTTTGTATAAGTGCATGTCTAGGTGTATGTGTGTGCCATTGCTACATCGCCCCGCGTATGTGCATTGGCGCAAACATACACCTATACATACACATATGCAAACGAAAACGTACACTCATGCAAGTTATTTATGAAATCACATCTTCAAGGACAGAAAATTTAGGTCCTTGATGTCTGGTCCTTGGAAACGTCCTTGGCGGCGCAAAAGCCGAGGTCACTAACTCCGGATGAATTGATTTCGCAAAGATCAAAGGTCTCCTTTGCGGGCCATTCAAGGTTGTGTCGACCTTGGGGATTTCTCTCCGTTGGAGCTGGTTAGCTGACGGCGTTTGTGCGTGTTTGTGTGTGTGTGGATAGGTGTGGGTATGTTTGTGTTAATTATTACAATAATATATATATACTGTATATATATATATATACTGTATATATATGTATATTTATATATTTGAGGTTATATTCCATACAATTTATATTATTATATATATAGCTTGTAGAAATATGTTAGTGCAAACTAATGTATGTGTGTGTGTATTTATATATTTGAGGTTATATTCCATACAATTTATAATAATTTTGTAACAGAGCTTGTAGAAAGTTTGAACTCACTAGCATATCTCTCTCTCTCTCTCTCTCTCTCTCTCTCTCTCTCTCTCTCTGATTGCCGATTGCCCTTTTATCGTCCCCACTATCCGGGCTCGGCCAAACTTCCACATCGCGTGGTGGCTGAGCGCTTAACCTCTTAAAATTTTTGTCAGCTTTCCCAATGGCGAGTAATAGCCCCAGCTCGTAAGTGGAACTTCCCTCTCGACTGGCCTCCTCTCTTTGTTTTTCTCTCGATTTTCTTTCTTTTCTTTCTTTCTTTTTTATTTTTTGTTTATTTTTTGCCTTTACGTTTTACTTTAGCTCGCTGCCTGGTGGCTTTCCATACCGGGAGGTATAAAATGGTTCTGGAAAAGGGGGATTATTATTATTATTATTATTATTATTATTATTATTATTATCATGTGATTAAGTCTGATTACTACTACTACTATTATTATATTATTATTATTATTATTATTATTACTATTATTATTATAAGATAACTTATGAATTATGATAAAATACAATTGTACGTCAAATGAATTTTTGGCTTCAGTCTGCCATAATACAGTGTTGTTTGGTGAAAGTCAGGAAAAGTTGTAGATATAGGTGAAAGAATTTGGTAGGAAGAAGAAAAAGATTATAAATACCTAATTAATGGAGGGCATAAGAAACTGAGGGAAGATAGTGGATGTGATGTTGATAACTCTCTCTCTCTCTCTCTCTCTCTCTCTCTCTCTCTCTCTCTCTCTCTCTCTCTCTCTCTTTCAAACTCGAGGAATTATGCCAGTTAAGTACGGAACACAGCAACCTGGGCAAATTACACAAGGTGGCATCAACCCTCTCTCTCTCTCTCTCTCTCTCTCTCTCTCTCTCTCTCTCTCTCTCTCGGCGAAGGACACAAAAGAGAAGAGATCCGATGTGCATTGTGGTGTTCTCGCCTTATCTCTCATGCAAAAGCAAACTAATCCAGTCGGGATTATGCATTACGCAAGCACTGTTTTGTGCTGCGGTTAAATAATTATTGCTTAAGCTCGGTACAAAATAGACGTAGGTTTTTTGTCTTTTTTTTTGCGGGCGACGGAAGGGAAGGGGGAGATGGGAGGGGGAGGGGTAAGGAGGTAGGGTGAATGGGGAGTCCCCCCCTCCCTCCGACTCATTTGTAATTGTAAATCAGACTCTCGTGACGCCTGGTCTAATCTGCATATTTCCCTTTGCTATCCGGGGTGTCTTTTTTTTTTTAATCACGTCTGAGTTTTTTGGGGGGTTCTGTAGTATGCCAAAAGTAAATATTGTTCGTATTATGTCTTAACCTTTTTTTTGTAATATGCGAATAGATGATGTTATGTTTTTATACTTTTTTGCTTGTTTTTTTATAATTTTATTATAGTAAATGTCTATTTTATTTTATTTTTTAAAGTGTACATTTAATTTATATGTTATATATATATATATATATATATATATATATATATATATATATATATATATATATATATATATATATATATATATATATATATATATATATATATATATATATAAGAACAGGATTTAATTTAAGTAGGATGGTATCTCAGGAGATTTTTATTTACAAAAGCTATAAACTTTCAAGGACACTGTCCTCATCGTCTGGTAGCCGTAATATTTACTTATGTGTGAATACATGTATATATAAACATTATATATATAATATATATATGTATATGTATGTATATATATATATATATATATATATATATATATATATATATATATATATATATATGTATATATAGTATATATAAATCAATTATAGTAATAGTAAAAAAATTATAAGAAAGCAAAAAAGTATAAAAGCATAACATCATCCATTTGCAGACTACAAAAAAAAAAAATTAAGACATGATACGAACAATATTTACTATTAGCGTATTACAAAAACCAACCCCCCCAAAAAACTCAGACGTGATTTAAAAAAAAAAAAACGCCCCAGATAGCAAAGGGGAATATGCAGAATGGACCAGGCGTCACGAGAGTCTGATTTACAATTACAAATAAGTCGGGGGGGGAGGGGACTCCCATTCCCCCTACCTCCTACCCCTCCCCTACCATATCCCCTTCCTTGTCCGCAAAAAAAAAAAACGACAAAAAAACCTACATACCTTTTGTACCGGGCTTAAACAGTATTTATTTAACCGCTGCACAAAGCACAGCGCTTGCATAATGCATAATCCCGACTGAATTAGTTTGCTTTTGCATGAGAGATAAGGCGAGAACACCACATTGTATCTGATCTCTTCTCTTTTGTGTCCTTCTGCCGTGTGTGTGTGTGTGAGAGAGAGAGAGAGAGAGAGATGCACTTGATTCCAATTTTGGATAGAGTATATATAGAGTATATATATATATATATATATATATATATATATATATATATATATATATATATATATATATATATATATATATATATAGTCATATAAACATTAATATTTTTTTAATATTTATAAATGATCATAGCAGCCGATTGGAACTGCAAATGTGCAAATATAACTAAAATGTTTCCCATCGAGTACCCAGTCTTCATTTAATTATGATGTATTTGTTGGGATTAGCACAGAGTACTCAACATATTGGTAATTTATATGGAGGTAATTTACACCCGTTTGTCGTAACTTCCTCTACGTTCATTCATAAAAAATTTTTTAATGTAATTTATTTCAGTTTTTTGCGTATTTGCGCATTGTTTTTATATCTGCTTACTATTTTTGTGGTGATATATATGTTTAAGGTACCTGGAATAAAGGGTATACTGTATATTAATGACTGAATATTTGTAAGTATGCATAATGAAAGTTCCTTATTGAAAACTTCAGGGCGGTACTTAACGTCCTTAGAATCAGCATCAATCTCCCTTACGTCCCTAGTTTACATTACCATCATTTCTGACGGGAGAAATACAGTATTTTATCACATAATGTATATATACAACTACTGTTGTATACCTTCATTGATGCTATTTTGTTTTCTTCTTTTTTCAGTTGAATCTGACGGGTCTTCTAGTGTTGTGTTTCATCCGAAGAAAGAATAGATTCTCCATACTGGTAAGTGGATTTGGCAGCTCTCTCTCTCTCTCTCTCTCATTAGAAACTAAATTTATATTGTAATACTGCATTTTACTGTATAGGTTATACCTTCCTGTGGTAATATTTCATTTGTTTACTAACATTCTCTCTCTCTCTCTCTCTCTCTCTCTCTCTCTCTCTCTCTCTCTCTCTCTCTCTCTCTCTCTCATTAGGAACTAATCCTAAGCTGTCACAATGCATTTTGCTATGTAGGTTATATTTCCCTGTGCTACTATTCCAAGTGTTTCTCTCTCTCTCTCTCTCTCTCTCTCTCTCTCTCTCTCTCTCTCTCTCTCTCTCTCTCTCTCTCTCTCTCTCTCATTAGGAACTAATCCTAAGCTGTCACAATGCATTTTGCTATGTAGGTTATATTTCCCTGTGCTACTATTCCAAGTGTTTTGCTAGTTCTCTCTCTCTCTCTCTCTCTCTCTCTCTCTCTCTCTCTCTCTCTCTCTCTCTCTCTCTCTCTCTCTCTCTCTCTCTCGAATTAGAAACTATACTAAATTGTAATAATGCAGTTTACCGTATAGGTTATATTTTTGTGGCCAATATTTCAAACATTGGCGAGTATTCTCTCCTTGAATTAAGAAGCCAGAACCCAATTTTAACAATGTATTTAACCATCCAGCTTATATGCTTATCTCTACACATAGATAACAGAGTATTTAACCGTCCACACTATATAACTTATCTCTACATGTAGAAAACAAACACTTAAATTCTCCAAATCTTCGGGAAAATTTTTTTCATATTTCAGTTTCGGTTGATGGTCACAGCGCCACTTTTTTTTTTCTTTTTTTTTCGAGGCGCCTTTATGAGGAGGGAATAAAGATGATACCTGATTTTTTATTATTTTTTTTGTGGGAGGTGTGGGAGGGGGAGGTGCGGGCCTTTAAATGAACCTTCTTTTAGGTGGGTGGGAATTTTACAAGGTCGGTTCCCACAATGGTTGTCGCTACGTTCCAAAGCTTCTCTTCCCTAAAGAACTTTTGTATTCTGTTCGGGAGATTTTGCTCTCTCTCTCTCTCTCTCTCTCTCTCTCTCTCTCTCTCTCTCTCTCTCTCTCTCTCTCTCTCTCTCTGATCCGCCCGCGTAGGTTTGTAAAACCTTTGGATTCATATTTTCAAGGCATGTTGTAGGCGTGTGTTTGTGTGTGCGTGTGTGTATGTGTGTGCTTGGGCGCGTGTGGGTGTTTCTGCACTATGACAATATAAATCAAGTAATTTGAACGATATACATTTATTTTAAAGGTAACATTTCGTTATTAGTTTCAATACGTAGCTATATATATATATAATATATATATATATATATATATATATATATATATATATATATATATATATATATATATATATATATATATATATATATATATATATATATATATATATATATATATATATGTGACTGTGAAATATTTTCTGTTAAAACAGAATTCCATCAAATGTAAAGAGCCATAAAAACGCCAAAATCTAAAAGTAAATGCTATATTTCAGAGACCAACTGTCTGTCTCTCCTAGCCTGAAGAGAGAGACAGTTGGTCTCTGAAATATAGCATTTATACTTACCATTTGGCGTTTTTATGGGCTCCTTATATTTGATATACATACATACATACATACATACATACATACGCATTAGCACCATTTAGAATTTACAAACCCATTCACTCTGGGAATTTAGACATCAGATACGCAGATGAATATCACATGCGGATTAATTCCATCCTATCTCGAACATTAATGCACGATTTAAAAAGTTTTGCAACATGTAAATAGTTTCTATCATCTTTGTGACCGGTGATGAATACGCCCATTCAGACCTCTTCATCTGATATGAATTCACAGTCAACATAATCAGCTGAACACATTTCCAATGACGTTTGGTCAGTCAAAACTTGACGTAATTTTCTTCGGAACTCTCCCAAAACTGTTTCAGAGTTATATTGTCATATTCACGTGAATCAACTGTGATGGTAATCACTGATTATTCAGTTGCATTAAATCTGCATTGCAAGGTATCAATGAATTTATTTTCTTTCTGAATTTGAATAAAAATGGACGTTTTTCAGTTACTGATTAGATTTTCGTTTGACTTTATCGGGTCTGTTCTTTTTATACACAACTTCTATTTTCAAATGCTGGCTGTTTTTCGTAATATTTGTTCTCATTTCTGCTTCGTTTTCATACAGTTAGTGAAACTCAATGAGTAATTTTATCATATAACATGAGGACGTTATTTTGTAGAGTATTGTAAAGTTACTGAAATTCAGGAAGTAATTTTATCTTAAAGCGCGAGCATGTTTTTGGTAATATATGATAATGATACGAATAAATTTTTTTACTAATTTTTAGCTTTCTGTAAAAGAAAATTATTGTGCCTGCTTTGTCTGTCCGGCCGCACGTTATTCTGTCCGCACTTTTTTCTGTCCGCCCTCAGATCTTAAAATACACTGAGGCTAGAGGGCTGCAAATTGGTATGTTGACCTTTCATCCTCTAATCATCAAACATACCAAACTGCAGCCCTCTAGCCTCAGTAGCTTTTATTTTATTTAAGGTTAAAGTTAGCCATGATCGTGCTCCTGGCAACGATATAGGATAGGCCACCACCGGGTCGTGGTTAAAGTTTCATGGGTCGCGGCTCATACATTATTATACCGAGACCACCGAAAGATAGATTTATTCTCGGTGGCCTTGATTATACGCTGTAGCGGCTGTGCGGAATACTCGATTGCTCGGCGCATTTTTTACTTGTTTTATTGTCAACTTACTACTCCTATATTTCAGTTTCTTTTTAATAACATACAGTTTTCTTGCATTTATAAGAGTTACAGTGATTTCATTCATCAGAAAATTTGATTTTTTATTATTACTATAATATATACTGATAGTGATCGTATTCATTTGATTTGGTATATAATGTACGAGTATAATTTTCATTACGTTGCTACCTTAATAATTCTCTCAATTTATCACGCTCCAAAGATTTTTCTTCATATGGAATTAAATCAAGTAACAACGTTGAGTTTTTTATATCTGAATGTGAAAACTAGTGTAAGAAATAATAAAATTTATGCATAATGAAGTTTTAAAAGTAAATTAGTTTTCAGAAGCTTGGTTGCAAAGTACACAAGAAGTTCTGAATGCCTCTTTCTCAAAACAAGTTTTCAAGCAAGAAAATTAATGTAAAAATTAATAAAATTTATGCATAACTTTTAAAAGTATATTAGTTTCAGGCCTTAATGTCCTCTTCTCATTCATGAAAAGCGAAGAAGAAGAAAAAGAATGGGAAGTTTTGACAAGTTCCTGTTCTAATATGAATACTAATACCAATGTCCCCGTATGGGGTAGTGTCTTCAGTGCACCTCTTGCGGAGCACTGTAGGCATTACTTAAGATCCTTTGCAGCGTGCCTTCATTAGGTTCCTAGCTGCAACCCCTTTCATTCCTTTTACTGTACCTCCTTTCATATTCTCTTTCTTCCATCTTGCTTTCCTGAACCCCTCCTAACAATTGATTCACGGTGCAACTGCTTTGAGGTTTTCCTCCTGTTACACCTTTCAAACCTTTTACTGTCAATTTCCGTTTCAGCGCTGAATGACCTCATTGGTCCAAGTGCTTGGCCTGTGGCCTAAATTCCATATTCAATTCAATTCAGTCCAACTAATACCAATACCAACCCTAAAACTACCATTAC
>NC_089742.1:26883347-26900847 GCF_040412425.1 Macrobrachium rosenbergii | reverse complement strand
ACATTACCACAAGTGAAAAATAATGAATCAAATACAAAAGTGATTATGATCATCATAAATATATATATATATATATATATATATATATATATATATATATATATACATACATATATATATACATATATATACATATACATATATATATTTATATGTATGTGTGTATATATAATTAAGTATTGTTGTCAAAATAAAACTTAATGTTTATAGATGTTATGTAATTACAAAATGAACTAGAGAAATACACGCATTTATTAGTTTAAACAAACGACCTCAGACAGAACATGTCTTAAACTGGGATTTATGAAGTTCACAAATCAAGCTTAAACGAATTAAAAGTATATATATAACACTGAAAAAAAGCCACGGAATTAAGATTATATATATCACACGGATAAACCCTTCACGGGCGTATCTGCAAATAAAATCAATCTTCTTTCAAAGGGAAGAAGATTTAGTAAGAGAGTTTCTACTGCGTTCGGGAGGTTTGTTTACAAACGGACAAAACCTGACTCTTCTTCTTCCTTCCTTTCTTTGATTCGACGGCGAGACCGGAGATGCAAAACATGAGGGTTACGGGTGTGTGCCATCGTCTTTAACCCACTCCAGGTGTATGTGTGTGAGTGTGTGCGTGTGCGTGCGCGTGAGCACGCACATGTTCGCCTGTGTATTTCGGTGCATCATCTTTACTGATAGATCTTACATAGAGTAGGTGTTGATCATAAAGGCACATGCGCCCACCATATCTCTCTCTCTCTCTCTCTCTCTCTCTCTCTCTCTCTCTCTCTCTCTCTCTCTCTCTCTCTCTCTCTCTCGCTTCTTCCTTTCATCCTTCTTCTTCTTCCTCCATCTATCACCTTTCTTTCCTTCCCCTCTTCCCCTTTAGATAGGGAATAAAATGGTTTCTTCCATCCCACTTCCCACACCCCTTTTATTCCTGTTCCTTCATCCGGTTCCCCTGTTCTCCTTCTATCTATCGCTTCCCTCTCTCTCTCTCTCTCTCTCTCTCTCTCTCTCTCTCTCTCTCTCTCTCTCTCTCTCTCTCCATCAATCTTTCTCTCCCTTCCTTCCCTCTTCCTCCATCAATCTATTCACTCCCTTCATCTTTAAAAGAAAAAAAATTATACTTCCTTCAGACCTCTTTATTCCCCCTTTCCCAGACAACTTCCCCTTCCCTCCTTTACCCCCTTCTTCCTAAACCCCCTCCCCTCCCGCAAACCTGTCCTCACGTCAATAATACCGTGTTCCTTTTGGTGTGGCTTCCAAAATTTCCGATTTGCGCCTAATGAACGCTTGATCCTTACCTGACCTCTCGACGAGAGAGCCTCGCTTAATTGCGAAGGATGTGCGCGCATGCGCGTGCGTGCTTGCTTGCGCATATTTGCCTATAAGCGTGAGTGTGTGTTTGTGTCTCATCTCGAGAAAATGATTATGCTTGTTTGTGTAAGCGTAATGTTTTTAAAGGGTACGTATAATCTAGAAATGTATAATTACGCTGATATTTATGCGCGTACACGTTTAAGAATACCTGTGTTTGTATGTATGACTATGAAGAAGCTATTTTAATACGCATGCATTTACGTTCATTTGTAAGTATATAATCAAGAGATGCATGATTATGTTTGTATATACTTACATACGTATGCATAATTTCATCAATACGCGTGTTTATGTATATATTTTCGTATTAGTTCCCGCTTATTCTGATTAAAAACGTGTGACTGTTGTATACATGCATTTACGTATGAATATAAGCATAATTTCCTTAATACAAAATTATGAAAATTCTAGTTTAAACGACTAATTCGAAATCCCATTGGCAATAGATTAATGATGAATCTATTGTGACAGTTCCAATAACATAATTTGTGGTAGAAATTGGTTTTCTTCGTCAAGAGAGTTCGTTGATTTGAAGAAGCATTTATATTACTGTAATTCTTTATACATTTCTGCTGACAAATGGAAATTTGTATTTATTCATACGAGTTTTCCGGACACACAACTTAAGCACGATTCTTTTTTTTCCAAACTCTGGAATAGTTCTATTCGTGAATGTTTGTGTTATATATTCATATAAGTCTCTATATGTTTCCCTTTTACAAATGAAGATTTTCAGTTATTCATGCGACAAGATTTTCGGCCACATAAATTTCACGGTTCTTGTTTTCCCAACTCCTGAACAATTACTGTTTGTGTGTGTGTGTGTGTGTGTGTGTATGCGTGTGTGTGTGTGTGTGTGTGTGTGTGTATGCGTGTGTTATATACTTGCAATTCTTTATCATTTTCCTCTTTACATATTAAAACAGCAAGTTTTTCGTCCACATGATTTTCACGATTCTTAATTTGCAAACTTTAGAACAATTATGTTGTATGTGTCTGCGTATGTGTGTGTATGTGTATGCGTGTGTTATATACCTGCAATTCTTTATGAATTTCTCTTTTACATATCCAAGCTTTTTGTTATTCAAACAACTTTTTCGTCCACATAGTATGTGTGTGTGCGTGTATTATATACCTGCAGTTCTGTATACATTTCCTTTTTACATATTAAAACAGCAAGTTTTTCGGCCACATAATTTCACGATTCTTGTTTCCCAAACTCCAGAGCAATTATGTTTGTGTTTTTGTCTAAGTGTGTTGTGTGTGTGTCTGTGAGTCTGTGCGAGCTCGCGCGCGCCCGTGTTTAACGCTGCTGTGCCCACATTGCACAACTACTTGTGTGAATGACACTTTGGGAAATTTGGACAGTCAAACTGAACACAGCGAGAGAGAGAGAGAAGTCTTGGGAAGCGAAACTTTGCCGGGTGAAACGGAGCTTCACAAACAAGCACAAAGACATGGCAATTTACTGGGAGGGCGGGAATATGAATTAGATTTCCGAGAGAGAGAGAGAGAGAAGAGAGAGAGAGAGAGAGAGAGAGAATATCTCAAAGATGGGTTGAGAGAGGTGAGGAGGATTACCTCGACGAGGCTCTCCTGGTTTTAATGATATGATAATATACACTTTGATGGAGTCTTGGTCCCTTGCGTCTGTTCTCTCTCTCTCTCTCTCTCTCTCTCTCTCTCTCTCTCTCTCTCTCTCTCTCTCTCTCTCTCTCTCTCCCCCTGAGACCCACAACAGCTACCATGAACAATGTACCTAATTCACTATTCAAGTCAACACAGTCATGCTAGCTAAATTTTAAATGAGAGAGAGAGAGAGAGAGAGAGAGAGAAGAGAAAGAGAAGAGCCATCAAGAGAGAGAACAAAGAGAGAGAAATAAAAAGACTCCTTGGGATCTTCTTCTTCAAGAGTTCTTGCCATCAACAATAAGAGGGAGACAAAGTCATGATGACCTCAGGCGAATTTAAATAATATATCCCCCTCCTTTTCTTCTTCTTCTTTCTTCTTCTTCTTCTTCTTCTTCTTCTTCTTCTTCTTCTTCTTCTGTATCGTGACCTCAGTTCTCCAGTTCATGAATTTTTATCGACTCTAGGAAACGAGGAGTGTTTGAATTGCTCGGCCTCTCTCAGGGATCGAATCCTAGGATTGAACGAAACGCGTCTTTATCACTCGGTATTCCCGTGATTCGAACCCTGTATTTAATGGAAAGTGACCTTTATCACTCGGGATTCCCGTGATTCGAACCCTAGGATTTCATTGAAAGTGCACCTCTGAGCCTTCCCGTTGGTTCGAACCCTAGGATTTAATTGAAAGTGTACCTCTGAGCCTTCCTGGGGTTCGAACCCTAGGATATAATTGAAAGTGTACCTCCGAGCCTTTCCTGGGGTTCGAACCCTAGGATTTAATTGAAAGTGTCTGCATCCCTCGGCCTTCCCCGGGATTCGAACCCTGAATTTAATTGAATATGTCTATATCCCTTCGTATTCCCGTGATTCGAACCCTAGATTTAATTTAAAGTGGTTGTATCCCTCGGCCTTCCCCGAGACTCGAACCCTAGATTTAATAGAAAGTGTCTGTATCGCTCTGCCTTTCCCACGAATCGAACCCTGGCCATGTCACTGGCGAGGCTAATATAGCACCCACTTGGCCATCAGGTCAATTATTATCTGTCTTCTTTCTCTGTCTCCTCTTCGTAACCTCAGTGTTTTCATTCCCGAAGTCGAATCCACCCAACAGAGACCATTAAAGAAAATCAAAAAGTTTCCACGGTTTGTAAACGGTTTTAAAACGCCTTTTTTTTCCTATTCTTTTCAGGGAGGGGACAAAAAATTTGGCGGAGACATTTTGTGTCGTTTTGAACTTTTTGTCGCCGGGTCAATTAGCCGTTTCCCGTTTTATTTAAAACAGGAGAGGAATTGTTACCCGTGACTCCTGACATTCTTCGCAAAAGCTTCATCAAAAGGCTTGTTTTATGAGAGAGAGAGAGAGAGAGACAGACAGACAGACAGAGAGAGAGAGAGAGAGAGCTTTGTATGTGGGCGCCTCTTGTTTTGCTTTAATTGTCTGGCTCGCTAATGAAACTATTGTCCAAGAAGCGAATGATTTTTCCCTTGAATATATATTTCATATGTCACGGATTTATTATTCACAATTAATATTTTCATATTTCGACGTAAAAACATCGTTTGTTATTAACTGCGGAAGGTCTCTCGGTCTAGTTTGTTCTTGATGAGATACAATACAGGTTTTTTTATTGCATATTTTGTGGAGTGGATTTTTAGATTTCATGTTTGTCGGAACGATCACTGTTTTATACGAACGAAGTCTTTGTAGTGACGTTCGGTATATGGAAATGTCATAAAATTATTATTATAAAATTAGCATCAGGAGAGCTGCTATTACTTCTACTACTAATAATAATACTACTAATAATAGCAGTATCCAATAGCAGCATTAGAATTAGCAGTAGCAGGAGGAATATTATTACAAAAACCTTCAGTATTTTATTGTCGGTATACTGACATTCTCTGATGTTTACATTATTCAAATCATTGTAGAAAGGGATTTGCTGTTAACGAAAATGTTTTTCCCATTATATTTATTACAAAAACGCAAGCTAAATCTTTTAAAATGTTTTCCATAATATCAGCTGTGTTATTTATTTAGTTATTTAGGTAATGGAGCAAAGTTACTGTGAATGATATTCACTTTATGAAAATATCAGTGTCTGTCATATATGGGTTCTCTCGGGGAAAGTGTGAAAATTGGTCGTTTCATTAATTTATTGTTATTTCACACGAGTCTATTAGATTTACACCTGCTACACTTGTCAGTTAAACCTTCAACAAGTACATACCAAGTACAGTGGCTTTGTGCTCCGTAAATCATTCTCTTTATAAGTAAATTTTACGATTATCATAACTGTCTTCCACCCTAAATTTAGGAGCGCGACTCCGGGCAGTGAAAGTTTCCTTAAAAACTCTACGGGTATCGCACTCCGTATTTCACTACCTCGTAAAACCGCTCGTTCTAACGGCAGTTTCTGCCGCTTCCACAGGACTTCAGCGTTGAATATCGAGTTGATCCATCGCATTAAGGCCCACGGTTTTTGAATGGGCGCGTTTGAGGATATGTGCTATATCCTGACTATCTGCACTGAGCTAAAAATATAGCCTTGTAAGCTTCGGGGTTATCGAAGTTACGGCTCTCACCGTAGGGGTTGGGGGGGTGAGTGTTAGGGGGTTATGTTCTGGGAAAAGATGTGTTTTATAGTTAATGTTTTGTTTGTTTTTTATAGATTTAGGACGCGTTTTGTGATAGATTTAAGGTAAATGTAAAATATGTATGTCTTATATATTTACTAAAGAGTCAATTAAGGTAAACGTGGAATATATTTTATGTTTACCGATGGGTTAGTTGATTACTGAAATGTGAACGTGGAAAATGTTAATTATAACATTTTTTGTGTAATGTACTTACATTCTTTACAGATGTTTTACATGACACGAATGATTTTATTCAAAAATTTATACCATTTCTTTATATTCCACTTTTTAAAGATATTTCACATGACATGAAAAAAAAAATCATATAAAAAAACCTTCCCCAGAGATGACATGAACAAGGGTTTTAAATGTCACAAAACCATCAAGTCCAAGAGGTTTTTATTGATCGAATTTCTTGCCATTTTTTTGTATATTACACTTAAATTTTTTAAAGATATTTTACATGACACGAAAAAAATCATGTAAAAAACCTTCCCCAAAGATGACAGGAACAAGGGTTTTAAAAGCCGCAAAACCACCCATCAAGTCCAAGAGGTTTTTACTGATTGAATTTCTTACCATTTTTTTGTATATCACACTTACATTTTTTTAAAGATATTTTACACGAAAAGAAAATAATTATATAAAAAAAAACCCTCCATAAAGATGACATGAACAAGAATTTAAGAGTCACAAAACCCATCAAGTCCATGATTTTTTTAATTACATTTCTAGCAACAAGATCAATATTGCCGTCAGTGCACCTCATGCGGTGCACTGTAGGCATTACTTATAACTTATAAGGTTCTTTGCAGCGTGTCTTCGGTCCCTAGCTGCAACCCCTTTCGTTCCTTTTACTCTACCTCCTTTCATATTCTTTTTCTTCCATCTTGCTTTCCAGCCTCTCCCAACAATTGCAAAAGGTGTTTCCTCCTGTTACACCTTTCAAACCTTTTACTGTCAATTTCCGTTTCAGCGCTGAATGACCTCATAGGTCCCAGTGCTTGGCCTTTGGCCTGAATTTTATATTCAATTCAATTTAACAAGATCAATATTCCAATCAGTATCTCTTAAGAGTCTGCACACTTATTAACCCTTATCAACGTCGTTCTCTCTTTAAATTTTCGCTAGAGTCTGCGTAACCTTTATGTAACCTTAATAACTCCACTGATTAAATGCTGGTCCATTTAAAAAACCCAGACGCGCCATTGCTAATTGCTTCCCAATGAGGGGAGAGCGGTTATTGTTGTTGTCGTTTCTGCAATTAGCGAAGTGTACCCTCGTGCGTCCTCCAGAAGAAAATGGGAGTTCTTCCTTCTTCTTCTTCTTCTTCTTCTTCTTCTTCTTCTTCTTCTTGAGACTTCTTAGAGACTACAAAACCCTTTCTCCTCCCCTCCTCCTCATCATTAACTCCCCTTTCTCTCTCTCACCTCTCTCATCTCTCTCTCTCTCTCTCTCTCTCTCTCTCTCTCTCTCTCTCTCTCTCTCACACACACACAAGCAGACTGAGAGTGAATACACATAATGTATACACAATGTCTCTCTCTCTCTCTCTCTCTCTCTCTCTCTCTCTCTCTCTCTCTCTCTCTCTCTCTCTCTCTCTCCTGCAAGCAGACTGAGAGTAAATACGCTAATGTAAACACAATCTCTCTCTCTCTCTCTCTCTCTCTCTCTCTCTCTCGCCGCTTCCCCCTTCCCGTCACGCCATTATATGTTCCATGATTTCCTTGCCTTATTGAAAAAGACCTTCCCCCTCTTGTTTTTTTTTCTGTTCTTTTGTTGTCGTACGTCTTGTGGTGTTTCTTAATGTGTTTGCTCTATGTGATCCTCCTCCTGTTTGGAGAGAGAGAGAGAGAGAGAGAGAGAGAGAGAGAGAGAGAGAGAGAGAGAGAGAGAGAGGGAATGTTTTGTATGAATTTAGCGTACTCAGAGCATGACTGATGAACATAGAATGAATGCGTTAAATTCTGTTTTAACTGTGTATGAGAGAGAGAGAGAGAGGTGTATAAATTTTTATATTCACTTATTGTCTAGGCGTACAGAAAGAGAGAGAGAGAGAGAGAGAGAGAGAGAGAGAGAGAGAGAGAGAGAGAGGAGAGAGATTGCAACTGAGTATACATTAGTGTCTGCACTCATACTTTGGTTATAGCAGAGAGAGAGAGAGAAAGAGATTGTATATACAGTCAAGTATTCACTCACAGTATAGAAGTAGTAGTAGTAGCATAGTAGTAGTAGTAGTAGTAGTAGTAGTAGTAGTAGGTAGAGATAGAGAACAGAGAGAGAGAGAGAGTAAGAGAGAGAGAGAGAGAGAGAGAGAGAGAGAGAGAGAGGGAGTTCCCCCCTCACCGGCCATGTGTGTTTTGGCTCGATTCGGAATAGCGCTTCACGGGGCTTGTGTGTTCACCGGAGCTTGAGAAGATATTAGGCTTATCTCTTTTTCTGTATTCGGTAAAAGAACAGTTGTTTTTCCTCTTTACGAAACATAAAACAATATTATGTAATTTTCGTGTTTTTTTACTTTTGTTTTATTTGAGAATTCTTTCAAGGTGTTAAATTTTCCTCGACAGATTTTTGTTACTCTAACTTTTATCGAATTCTGGTGTTTTGAAATCTCATATATTCTTTTCTTTATTTTTAGTCTTTGAATAATTTTATGACTGCAGTATATCTATTACTTTATAATGCTTTACAATTAATCATTTTATACCTGTAATATATCTACTACTTTATAATGCTTTACACTGAATTATTTTATAACTGCAATATATCTATTACTTTATAATGCTTTACACTGAATAATTTCATAACTGCAATATATCTATGACTTTATAATGCTTTACACTGAATTATTTTTTAACTGCAATATATCTATTACTTTATGATGTTTTACACTGAATAATTTTATAATTGCAATATATCTATTACTTTATAATGCTTTACACAGAATAATTTTATATCTGCAATATATCTATTACTTTATAATGCTTTACGCTGAATAATTTTATAACTGCAATATATCTATTACTTTATAATGCTTTACATTTAATTGTATACTAAGATAACAAATTACAGGGTTAGTTACCTGCAGAATATCTATTTATCAATGGAAAAATAAAAATGTATTGACATTGTGTTTTACATTGTAAGATTTTTTTATGAGGATGCCGACGGGAGTGGCAATCAAAGGCCTTATGTAGCTAACAGTTCCAGATAATAATAATAATAATAATAATAATAATAATAATAATAATAATAATAATAATAATAATAATAATAATGTAAAACGTGTATCTATATTTTTGTTCCTAAATTAGTGTGTAGGATAAATGCACCTTTTTCCTAACACCGACACGGCACGTAACATCCTACAGCTGGGACTAATAGTCATGACCCTCTCTTACAGTACCGTCATTTTTGACGAAATACTATTATTATTCAGAAGATGAAGAACCCTATTCATATGAAACAAGCTAACCATAGGAGCCATTGACTTGAAATTGAAGCTTCCAAAGAATATTTTGGTGTTCATAAGAAAGAAGTAACAGAAGGTATTGAGAAGTACAGAAAGAAGATAGAAAAAATAAATTAATAAGTTAGTAAATAAATAGAACAAAATGTAAATAAATTATTAAGATACAAGAAGAACTTCTGAGGTTCAAATTCCTCGACAACCTCAGGTGCTATAGTAATTCAATAAACAGCCAGAATAAACAGGGATGGAAACTTGTCATCAAAAGCAATTAACGAAAATGATTTAATCAAGCCAAGAACTAACCAGTTCCCCCAGAGAGGGGGTGGCGAGAGGGAGGGGGTTCGACGTCAAATAAATTCGCTTATGAACCGATGAACTGAGCCGTGAAATGACCTGAGTGTCGAGATTCTCTCTCTTTTTGAAGCCGGTCAGTCAGGTATCTCCGACTGAAATCACGTGCTTTCATCTGGTTAATCAATTTCGTTTTCATTTGCTTTTTAGGTCAGTCGGGCAGACGAGCCAATAACGTGATTTATGCAGTTTTGGTTGTTTTTATCTGGTTATGTTGATGAACCATAAATTATATTAATATACTGTTTTGTCAATATATGTAGTTTTTTATAATGGCGTGTATTTGGTGAGACATATCACATTACTTGTTTGAGATATATATATTATATATGTATGTATGTATGTATGTATGTGTGTGTACATATGTATCTATGTACGTATGTATGTATATATTAATTCATGAGTTTATCTATAAATTTATTCACAGAAACTCACACTGCCGTGATTATGTAACTTAGAAACGACCAGTTGCGTTTTAACCTCAGAATGTTGCAGATACAGTTTTCTCTTTATTTGTTTATTTATTTACTTATGTATTTATTTGTTAATTTATTTATTTATTTATTAAGTACGAAGTCATTTCAAGAGTGTATAAAAACACGGAAAATAAACTGACGTATGCAAAAAGGCCTGTTCTCTGACCTTTTCAAAATAATCTGTATCCGTTTAAGCCCACCAAAGGAGCTTGTGGCCTACAATGACAAGCCAGATTAATGACCTGAAATCGCTGTTCCATCCCACACATGACGAGAGAGAGAGAGAGAGAGAGTCAGAGAGATGTTAGAGAGAGAGAGAGAGAGAGAGAGAGTAAAAGTCAAATATGTTTAATTTTCATATATTTAGAGAGAGAGAGTAACAGTTAAACTGCGCTTATTCGAATTGAGAAATTCAAATATTTAAATTGAGAGAGAGAGTAAAAGTTAAACTGCGCTGATTCGAACTGAGAAATTCATATATTTAGATTTCTAGAGAGAGAAAGAGAGAGACAGACAGACAGACTAAACGTAAGTTCTTGAAGGCGAAGAAATTTAATGAATTAAGACCTAATGAGAGAGAGAGAGAGAGAGAGAGAGAGAGAGAGAGAGAGAGAGAGAGAGAGAGAGAGAGAGAGAGAGAGAGAGAGAGATTTGCCAAGCATATAACGAAACAAATTGAACTGGAATTCAGTCGATAAAAGTATCTAAGGATATATATATATGTGTGTGAGTGTGTTTTCATGACATCAGCTGATCATAGGAACCTGATTGACAGACTTAATTGACAATTATCGGTTGTCACTTGGATACCATCAGAGTTGACCATCGAATATCTCTTTATCGGTAGCCTTTGTAAATTCGTATTATTTATTTCACAACGTCGATAAATCTATATTGGTATTATTTTTGTTTTCCCCAAAAGAAGGATTTTTATTTTTATGGGCAGTTTTTGGTCAAGTATATAAATTCCTGATAGAGACGAGACGTTGGATTGAAATAAGAATAAAAAATATTTGGGGAAACCTTTTAAAATTCATTGCTGCTTGTATCCGACTGGAAACGTTTGTTGCAAGTTTCTTGAACTCCAGTTTATATATATATATATATATATATATATATATATATATATATATATATATATATATATATATATATATATAATATATAATACACCTTATATTCACAAATATTAACTCACAAACATCATTTAAAATCAAATTCACAATACCTTGGGATTAACTACTCAAGGGGAATTATAATTAATAATTAAATCTACCCACCCAGGAATCGAACCTGTGCCTCTGGTTCAGACACAGCGGAAACAGCCGACCCTAACCACTCGACCATCGTTAGTAATAATCTTCCTGTCTCTTTTTTTTTTTGACAGATCAAAGTGACAGGGTGCCTCTGTCTCGTGTGTGCTGTATTGTGCGTCGTCGTCACCGTCACTACGACAGTCCTCCACATGAATAGACTGCAGACACTCCAGGAGTGCGAGTTCTTCCCGCACTCCCACTCCTGCACCTGCACTCCTTACACGAGTGTTCTGGACCCGAATCACGATGGTAATTATTAGTGGGATTTTTCATTTTTTCAGTTTTTTGTTCCTCTGTTATTGCACTTTTTAATAATCTTTTTTTTATTTTTATTTTCTTTTATGTTCATGTATTTAAAAATTTAACCTGTTGTTTTTTCTTTTATTTTAACGTCTAAGAAATTCTCGGAATTTTCTAAGTTGCTTCGAGAATAGAACGTGGAATTATTAGCAGACCAAACCTAAGCTAGCCATTTTTTCCTTTTATTTTAAACTCTCAGAAATTCTCAGCCTTTTCTATGTATATTTGAGAAGTGAACGTGGAATTTTTTCCTTTTATTTTAACTTTTAAGAAATTCTCAGCATTTTTTATGTAACTCTGAGGAAAGAACATGGAATTATTATCAGACCAAACTAAACGTTTTTTCCTTTATTGTAGCTTTAAGAGATTCTCAGCATTTTCTTTGTAACTATGAGAAGAGAACATGGAAATATTATCAGACCAACCCTGGCATTTTCATTTTATTTTAACATCTAATAAATTCTCAGCATTTTCTGTGTAACTATGAGAAGAGAATAAGGAAATATTATAAGACCAAACCTGGCATTTTTCCTTTTATTTTAAATTCGAATAAATTCTCAGCATTTTGTATGCAACTTTCAAAAGAAAATGAGGAGTTATTATCAGACCAAACCTAACATTTTTCCTTTTTATTTTAACGACTGCGAAATCCTCAGCATTTTTTAAGCAACTTTGAGAGTAGAACGTGGCAGTATTAACAATGTTGACGAACTGTTTGTGTTTCTTATAAAGAGTTTAGAATAAGAATTATTCATCATGGCTGTTTTTATTTTTAGATGTTTATTCCTTACGTATAATGTAGAACAAAAACAAAAAGTTTTTTCAAGAAACTCCATTTCACAACCACTTTCCTGTACGCGAACCCAAACTCAGAATACAAAAAAACAAAACAGAACAAAAAAAACTATTGTCAGTCTCATGCCAAACGCCAAAACCGAATCCAAAAATAAACTTCCAAAAATCAAGACGTAACCAGATTTGCCTCTCAACCTCCCATTGTGTCCGTCTGTCTCTCGGCAGTGAGATATGTGTTCAGTCTGGAAAACAGCGGCATGAATTGTGACGTCATCCACGGGCCTCTTTATTCCTGTCTGCGAGCGCTGTTCGGCCTCTCCGTCATCGGGATCTTGGTGTCCATCTTCTCCTGTATGCTGGTGTACCAGCTGCTCAGGTAAGTCGATTGCTTAGGAGTCATTCGAAGGTAGCGAATGTTTTTTTTTATGCCATTCTACTGCTTCGCTTTCTTTGGTCAAGTTTCTCAGATTTTCCGTGTCTATGATTATTACTTTAAAAGATAATTTTGTGAGGTTTTTGCTCTTTAGAATATAACTAAGTCAAATAACACATATTACATGGTCCTTTCTGTTGGTATAACAACGTTCAGAGGTCCATATTAGGCCTCAAGTTCTGTGCCAAACCTTACCATCCTTATGGGCTGAGTTAGTGCAATCAAGTTAATCAGGTTTGTGTGTCTAATTTTTACTTTCAAGACAATTCCGTAAGTTTTGTGCTCTTTAGAATATAGCTAAGTCAAATAATGTATATTAAATGGTCCTGTCAGTTGCTAGAACGAAGGCCAAAGGTCCACATCAGCCGTCCAATTCCCTGCCAACCCTTTCCACCCTTACGTGCTGAGTTAGGGCAATCAAGTTTCTGTGGGTTTTGGTATCTATAATTAATTCTTTAAGAGATCATTTTGTCAGGTTTTTGCCCTATTTAAGATAATCTTGAGTTAAGTAAGAGATATTAACTGGTCATAACTGTTGGTAGAACGATGCCCAGAGGTCTACAGCAGCCCTCCAATTCTCTGACAAACCTCACCACTCTTGGGGGCTGAGTTAAGTCAGTTAGATCAAGGAACCGTGCTGGCATAGAGCCAGTTCGGTCAAAAGCAACCCAAAAAACGATGTCGCGTGGTCTGTGATTGTCGAGGTCTGCATTCAGAGGTCCATGCCAGTCCTTTTGTAGACACTTCCATAACTTGATATCTTCTCGCTGGCTGCTAATGTGAACAAGGGCTCGATCTGTCACGTAATACTGTCACGTAAAACCATTGCCAATTACATTTCTTTAAATATAAAAGAAACATGAGGTTGAAATTAAAATTACGAGAATATAAGGAATAAAAAGACCTCACTCGTAATACTATATTACAAATTACATTTCTTTAAAAATGAAAGAAACGTGAGGTTGGAATTTAGAATTGCGAAAGTATAAGGAGGAAAAGCAGTCCACAAAATAATATTCATTTTTCCCCGAAGAACAACAATAACCATGTAAGACATGCTCCGAAGTTTCTTCGGCGCAATGGAGTTTTCTGTACAGCATATAATCAAGGCCACCGAAAACAGATCTATCTTTCGGTGGTCTCGGCATAATGCTGTATGAGCCGTGGCCCATGAAACTTTCAGCCGGCCGTGGTGGCCTGTCCTACATCGTTGCCAGAAGCATGATTATGGCTAACTTTAACCTTAAATAAAATAAAAACTACTGAGGCTAGAGGGCTACAATTTGGTGTGTTTGGTGATTGGAGGGTGGATGATCAACATACCAATTTGCAGCCCTCTAGCCTCAGTAGTTTTTAAGATCTGAGGGCGGACAGAAAACGTGCGGACAGAAAAAGTGCGGACAGACAGACAAAGCCGGCACAATAGATCTCTTTTACAGAAAACTAAAAAGCTGGGAAAAATATTACCAGGCAAAATGAACCTAATGAATTTTGCATTTTCATAGAAAAACGAATCTCTTTTGCCATGAGTGAATCCTCGCCGCCTTTATGAAATGTTCGGAAGTTCATTTTGGAAATTGCTCTGTAATTCATGCAATTGGGGGGACGGGGGGCGGGGCGGGGAGTGACACCCCCGTATATATATATATAGATACGTAGAGTATTAATATACGCTGAGTATTATGCACCCCAGAATTTTATGTATATTCATTTGTCGGATTATAACGAGTAGAGATTTTATGGATGCGAAAATGTAACACCGATTCTGAATAACGTTGCACAATTACTCGGATGTTATTCCGAAGCGTTATTCCGGGCCCTGATTCGTCGGTGGTCGCTGGGTTTAATGGCGTTTGTCGCTGAATTAAAGCAGTCGCTTTGTCGGGGTTAATTTTTTATTTTTTATTTTAAGTAGGGTCGTGACATTTGTCGCTGGATGGACGTTGCTTGTTCCGGAATTAATGTGATTTGTAGCTGAACTAATGTTATTTGTTACTAATTTGCGTCATTTATTGCTGGGCTGACTTCATTTATTGCTGGACTGACGTCATTTATTGCTGAACTGGCGTCATTTATCACTGATTCGCGTCATTTATTGCTGAACTGGCGACATTTATTGCTAATTCGCGTCATTTATTGCTGAAGTAACGTCATTTATTACTAGACCAACCGTCATTTATTGCTGAGCTGACGTCATTTCTTCCTAATTTCGTGTCATTTATTGCTGAACTGGCGTCATTTATAGCTAATTGGCGTAATTTATTGCTAATTGGCGTCATTTATTGCTGAACTAAAATCATTTGTCGCTAAATCGCGTCATTTATTGCTGAAGTAACATCATTTATTGCTGAACTAAAATCATTTGTTGCTAATTCGCGTCATTTGTTGCTGAACTAAAATAATTTTGTTGCAAATTTGCGTCATTTATTGTTGAAGTAACGTCAGTTATTGCTAGACCAACTGTCATTTGTTGCTAATTCGCATCATTTATTGCTAAGCTGACGTCATTTGTTGCTAATTTGCGTAATTTATTGCTGAACTGACGTCATTTATTGCTAATTCGCGTCATTTATTGCTGAACTAAAATCAGTTTGTTGCTATTCGCGCCATTTATTGCTGAAGTAATGTCATTTATTGCTGAACTGCCGTCATTTGTTGCTAATTCGCGTCATTTATTGCTGAACTAAAATAATTTTATTGCTAATTCGCATCATTTATTGCTGAACTAAACTCATTTATTGCTAATTCCTGTCATTTATTGCTGAACTAAAATAATTTTGTTGCTAATTCGCATCATTTATTGCTGAACTAACATCAAATATTGCTAATTTTCGTCATTTATTGCTGACCCAAAATAAATTTGTTGCTAGATCACGTCATTTATTGCTGTACTAAAATTATTTATTGTTATTTTGCCTCATTTACTGCTGAACTAACGTAATTTTTTCAGTGTTTCCTGTCATTTATTGTTAAATTAACGTCATTTGTTGCTAATTCGCGTCATTTATTGCTAATTCCCGCCATTTATGGCTGAACTAATGTCGTTTGTTGATGATTTACGTCATTTGCCCATAAATTAATGCCCAACTGTTATTGAAAAAAAAAAAACAATATATCCCTGATTTAATAAAAGTCGCAGAATTCGACCTGCCTGTCACGAAATTCAACCAATATGCTGTTGAATTCACGACATACGTTGCTAAAATTCAGTCAGTTCACGCCCTCTGTGGGTGAATCAACGCCACCTCTCACTGTCACTTAATCAGACCTGTATTTTCCAAATCATAGGCCCTGTCGTCCAGATGAATCAAAGAACTCCAGCCGTCTTTAATCATTTTTAATTTCTTTTACGCTTTCCCCAATACTCTCGAACTCATCTCAGGCGACGGATAAATTAGTTGAACAATCAAGCGAGTTTTTCGTCTGAAGATAAAAATCGTAATTCTGTTTGCTCTCTGATCAAAGGATTTTGAATAAATTGGAGAGAAAAAAGATAGTCAAATGTAATTATGGTCTGCTGGAAGTCGCTGATTAGAGGAAAGTCAGGCGAAGGAGGCAGGAAGAGAAAGTAGTAGGAAGAGAAAGTTATAGGAAGAGAAAGTTATAGGAAGAGATCAGGAATAAAAGGAAGATCCAGGTAGGAAGAGTGACATTGGTTTGAGGAAGCACAAGAAGATTTTTAAGATAGAATAAGGACTGACTGAAAATCCCAACCAGAAACAAAGGAGTGATAGAATGAAGTAAAGAAAGCGAGGGATAGATAGAAAGGTGGATGATTTAGGAATAAGACAGAGAGCAGGTAAAAAGAAAGTTCGAAGACAGTAGTAAGAGTTGAGTGAAAGCATAAGACGACAAACATTCAAAGAAGGAATTATGAAAATATGTGATGTAAAGCAGATCTATGAAGAAAAGGAAGAAATGGAAGATATAGGAGGAAGACAAAAGAAGAAGCGGAAGATGTAGGAAGAAAACAAAGGATTCTGGTAGGAAAGAAGCAGAAAATCTAAGAAGAAAACAAGTCATACTTTTCAGGAAGAAAGCAAAAGGTGATATTTGAAAGAAGAAGATATACGAGTATAGGTTGGTAAACAAAAGAGATAGAAAATTAGAAAGTATAAGATTTTGGTAAAAGACAAAGAACATAGGAAAGAATAAAGCATGAAATTTTAGCAAGAGAGAAAGGATATAGGAAAGAATAAAGCATGAGATTTTAGTAGGAGACAAAGGACATAGGAAAGTGAAAAAGGATCAGATTTTGGTAGAAGACAAAGATATAGGAATGTGAAAAAGCATCAGATTTTAGTATAAAACAAAGATATAGGAAAGGGATAAGATTTTAGTAGAAAACAAAGGATATATAGGAAAGTGAAAAAGCATCAGGTTTTGGTAGAAAACATATATAGGAAAAGGAAAAAGCATAGGGTTCGGTAGAAAGCAAAGGATATAGGAAAGGGGAAAAGCGCAAGATAAGATTTTAGCAAAAGACAAAGGATATAGGAGAAGGAAAAAGCATAAGATTTTGGTGTAAAAAAAAAAGGAAAAGCATAAAATTTTGCTAGAAGACAAAGGACTTAGAAAAGGAAAAAGCAAAGGACACAGGAAGGAACTAAATGATTTATTGAAGAGAGAAATCGAGTGATATATGGAAAGGAAAATCGAGGTCCTTTTTGTTGACGGAATTTTTACAAAATGCTGCAGGTGGAATTGG